>NC_084610.1:2705000-2982500 GCF_033807715.1 Cololabis saira | reverse complement strand
TGTTGCCAGTTTGTTGTCTCATGTCGAGTGTAGTCAAGTGTCGTCACGTCGCCGTATTAATTTGTACTTGCAGTTTGTGATAGATTGATCCTCCCAGAGAGCGCTTTTTGTTCAGCCTTTGATTTTCCTCATCAACAGTGTTCTCTGTTATTACCTTTTTGCTCCGTTTTTTTGAATAAATACTCTTTTGTTCCTGGAGTCGTGCATTTTGAGTCCTCCTTGAGTCAAGGCCCTTACAATATTAAATTTTCAAAATAAAACCACCACAGAGAATAAACGGTTCCTACCTTTCAGTGATGCGTCAAAGCCCATGTCCTCGATAGCCGCTCTCAGCTGCTCTGGTTCTGTCAGACTGGGGTCAAAGCTTATCGTTCCCTTTTCCTCCTTCAGCGACACGACTATGGACTTCACTCCCCCCATCTCAGAGATCCTGCCTTCGATCGACTGCACACATGAGTTACAAGTCATCCCTACGATCCAAACGGTGACAGTCTGGGTGGACGCATTCAACACATCGCTCTGCCAGTAGCTTAAATCTCCAGTGGACGTGGCCTCGGGTAATAAAGTGGCAGAGAAGCCCATCTCCTCGATGCTGTCTCTTAGCTCCTGTTGTGTAACGAGGAGAGGCTGGAACACAATCACAGCTAAACTGTCCAGAAGAGACACCCGGACATGTGAGACCCCTGGTAGATCTCCAACCCGTCCCTCGATGGCCTGCACACACGACTGGCAGCTCATGCCGTCCACTTTGACCTCCACTGCTGCTTCCACGCCACATCCCAGAGTCTGGAGCTGCAGGGCGATCTCTTTGGTCGTGGTAGCTAAAGCGTCATAGTCCACCTGGACCAAGCTGTCCGGTACGGACCAGATGACAGCCAGAACTCCACTTAGGCTGGTGAGTGTGGTTTCCACGGCTTGGTGATTGGAGTTGAGTCCCAGGAGTTTAAAAGTGGCTTTGGAGGCCGGTTTGGCTGCAGAGTAGAGCTCGCTCTGGCTCCCGTACTCGTAGGCCAAGTTGTCGAAGCCTTGTTTCTGGATGTTAGGGTCGTTATTCTGGAGGGATGAGAATGAAGCGTGTCAGTTCAGAGCTTTTACACGGCTGTAGACAGAAGGAACGTAAAGAATATACTGAAATGGGAGAGAGAACTACACCTCAAAGGTCATCCAACACAGATCAGGAACATCATTACACTGTTAGAACAATCATTACATTAAGTGTGGAGCTCATTGGAGACCAAAGCATGACTCAGCATCTGGCCTGTAGACACCTCAACATATAAACTGGGGAAGTCAATGTGATGACGTCTCATAATTTGTAATTATAAGGCCTTTCCTAGCAATTACTAGGTTTGGAGAATAATGATAATCCCCATCCTTCAATATCTAATAATCAGGGATGGGTAGTATTTATGATCCATGTGTTTAGAGTTAAACTACACATTCAAAACTTGCCCACAAGAAAGTTTCAGTTATTTTTTTATTTTTGTTTTATCCAAAAACCAAATACAGGACTGTCTCAGAAAATTAGAATATTGTGATTCTCTGTAATGCAATTAAAAAAACAAAAATGTCATACATTCTGGATTCATTACAAATCAACTGAAATATTGCAAGCCTTTTATTATTTTAATATTGCTGATCATGGCTTACAGCTTAAGAAAACTCAAATATCCTATCTAAAAAAATTAGAATATTCTGGGAATCTTAATCTTAAACTGTAAGCCATAATCAGTAATATTAAAATAATAAAAGGCTTGCAATATTTCAGTTGATTTGTAATGAATCCAGAATGTATGACATTTTTGTTTTTTTATTTGCATTACAGAAAATAAAGAACTTCATCACAATATTCAAATTTTCTGAGACAGTCCTGTATACTAACATGTGTTTAACATGAACGTTTATGCTTCAGTACTGCTTTCCTTTCGTCCTTCACTATGACATACGGAACATGCCCCCTGGTGTTCAACAGGAAACTCATTTTTGAAAAGCCTAAAAAGCCTAAGGGACTTTTCATACCTAAAAATGTAGAACAAAGTGCTTTACATATTTAAAAATAATACAAGTTAAAAAACAGACCACCGCCGCCCACATACATGCACATAAAACACAAATTAAAGCAGGCTGATCCAAGTCGTGGTGTTTTAAAATTTAAAAACCACCTCACCAAGGGTTTTTGAATTAACTTTGAAATAACTGAAAGGCGCCAGGTTTCTACGAAAGATGGTGCTCACAGAAGGAGGAATCCAAAGACTGGCCGGAAGGTTTCATTCACATCAACTATGTCACTGAGTTTGAAAAAGGAGGAATTTCTGTCAAACAATGACAACAAACAATGTTTCATAAACCTGTTGGGGGAAGGACTAAAACTTGCAGGGTTTGATGTTCACAATGCTCATAGAGATGCAGATGTGCTTATAGTTCAAACAACAGGGACAGCAGCATTGAAACAAAGAACTGTCCTTGTGGGAGATGACACTGACCTCCTCATTCTTCTGCTACACTTCTATCAGCAAGGAGAGCTGTACTTCATGTCTGAACCCAGGAAGTTGCCTTCGCCAAGACGCAGGTTTTTGAACATTGGGCATGCGAGAGATGTGTTTGGTGAGGATGTTAGCAACATCTTATTTGCACATGTCATGCTTGGCTGTGATACAACATCCAGAGTGTTTGGAGTTGGGAAAGGGGTATCTTTGCGTCTGAGTCAAGAAAACGACTCATTCAGAGTACAGGCCAGCATTTTTCAAAAACAATTTGCTACCAAAGACGAAATTGCTGATGCAGGGGAAAGGGCAATGATGCTAATATACAAAGGTGGAGAGACAGATTCTCTTAATGACCTCAGGCTGAAACGTTTCTACGCTAAGGTGACTGACAGCAAAACAGCTGTCCACCCTCGCAACTTGCCACCAACATCTTCTTCTGCCAGGTTTCACAGCTTCAGAGTGTACCATCAAGTCCAGGAATGGATGGGAAACTCACTACCACCTGAGGAATGGGGCTGGAAGATCCAAGATTCATTCCTCATTCCTGTCCATTCAGACCAGAACCCTGCTCCTCAATCGTTGTTGGAGCTTGTGTGCTGTAATTGCAAGTCAGGTTGTGGCACTATGCATTGCAAATGCCGTCGTCAAGGACTTGATTGCTCCCTAGCCTGTTCAGAGTGCAGAGGTGTGTGCGCGAATATGTCAGCACAACATTTGGATGAGGACATGGAGTAAATATTACATGTAGGCCTACAGTCAAGCTTGGTCTCATTTGGTTTCAGTCTGTGCTGATATGTATCGTAGTTTTTATGGAAAAATATTTTACTGAGACAAATTTGGATGGTGCAGAAGATTCAATGATAATAAACCGTTTATGACCTAATTTGATTGACTTTATTTGGATTCAAAAAAGGTAATTTTAGCTTAAGGGTACCCACAAAGGGCACATATACATTCAGAACAGGTCATTTTTGATGGTTGTATGTGAAAAAACACCATAGAAAACCAATGTGTAGACATAAATTATTTGAAAATAGCATATTCAGAAGTAGAGATGTATCATTTTTTTGTATTACGCTATGGCATGAAGGGCCCAAATTTCAACCCCTGAATTTACCTTGATCCACTAAGTATATAATGGTATACTTTTAATATAATATTTGGATGTCCCTAAGGATCACATAAAACCTTGAATGATTACTATTGCAATTTTCCCTGGGTCGAACCACAGATTGACTGGACTAGTATGGTAAAATTATGGTAACTCAGAGAGATGAGAGTCCCAAGGATAATAAGACATTTAAAACCAACCAAAAGGACTTTAAAAGCGATCCTGAAACCCACAGGAAGCCAATGCAGCGATCTTAAAACTGGTGTGATATGGTAACTGAAGTAACTGAAGGTGCAATATACTTAAGACCAGAAAGAAAGGGCGTTGCAATAGTCCATGGAGCTTGAAATAAAAGCATTAGGATCTCTGTGATGGCCAGGGAGAGAAAGGACGGACTCTGGCTATATTCTTAATATTCTCAAGATGGTAAAATCCTGTTTTTACGACTGTTTAATGTGAAGAATAAACCTTGACTCAGAGTCAAAAATGACGTCCAGATTTTTGACTTGGACATCATAAATTTCTTCATGTGAATAAAATGGTCTCGTTTATAAGTGTTCTTTCCCTTGTTTTCAGATTTTTATGCAAATGAGAAATTCTTATCATTCTTTTTTAAAGATTTTTTTGGGCTCTAGTGGCCCTTTATTGAAGTTGCAGACAGGAAGGGGGTAGAGAGAGAGAATGGGGATGACATGCAGCAAAAGTGCGCAGGCTGGGATTCAAACCGGCGACCGCTGCAGGACTGTAGTCTCAGTATATGAGCTGTGTCATCATTCTTTTTTTAGTTTATTATGATATATAAGTCTTATTGGAGTCAGGAGAGGCAGACTTCATTATATTGAGCTATTTTCTTTTCTTTTTCCTAGAAATGATTCTCAATATTAAAAATTGTTGGCTGCGTCCAAAATCCCACACTTCCACCCTAATTGAGTAGCAAAATGAGTATGTGAGATTTTTTAGTGCGTCCGAAACATTAAAACATACTCAATAGTATGGACTATCCATACTCATTCTGGAGAAATTTATTAGTATGGATTGATGGACAGTAGCTAAGCAGAAACTTCCCACAATGCAATGCAGCGGCATTTGGTTGATAAGTGATAAGTACTGTATATGTCATAAGTATAATATTAAGTATAATAATATTATTATATAATATTAATATTATAATATTCGTATATAATAATATTATATAATGTCATCTTGTTTCGGCCAGAATAAACGGTAAAGGGCGGAGCGGTGCTGCTACCGCCTCTGTGACAGGTTACCATGGTAACAACCCCCTCGCAACGGCAGGAAGTGCCGTGTGTGCTCTTAATAGTACGTCTGAATGAATGCATACTACTGATATTCACTCAAAAGTGTGCCGAATTTAAGTATACTTTTTAGTATATACTTTTTAGTATGGCATTTCGGCGCACCGGTTGTCTTTATGTTATTTTTTTGTTATTCCTGTTGTTTTTTCCCCATCATGGACAGACCACATGTTGGGCATTGATGATTGTCATTAAACGAGTGCTGGAGTAACAGGGCAATATGGGGGCTGGGGATTGACCCAGTGACCTTACAACTGTGGGACATCTGACTCTAAAGCCTGTAAATGTTGTTTATACAGAGAATAAACACATTTACACACTTCATATGTAAAGTTTTGTGCAGCAGATACTAGATACTAGAATGAATCCCGTTGACACCAGACATGAAGTTTCTGATGTTCCTGAAATACTGAAGAAGAGCAAAGACTTTGCAGAACACTGAAATATTTGTAATTTCCTGCTCCGTGTACAGCCTGCTGACTGTTTTCTTTAGACTTTTGTCCTCTGAGTCCATCAAACACAAGTGGAGTTGAGGAATCCGTCAACCGGCCGGTTCACTTTGGATTCCTGCATCCTCAGACCAACCAGAACCGGACGGTTGCCGGTGACGACATGATTCCATTCTTACAGCACCAGTCTGGAAACCTGAGGTTGTGTGAAAGTGATCACAATTTATTTGCTTAAGATGTGAAGGTATAAAGAGTTTAACCAGTACTCGAGTTGTAAAAAAATATCAGGGGGGATGGTGGATTTTATCATATGGGGACAGATACTTTGTGCTGATTACAAATAATATAATATATTACAAATAATAGCAGTGACCAAAACACCTGCAGAAATACTGCAGGAATGACATAGCAGCAGTTAAATGCAGCCTTCTGTAAGCTTGAAATATCCACTGGGCTTACATCAAATACATCAAAACACAACAATAAAAAACACTTTTCTGAACTTATCAATATGACTCTGTCCTTCACAGGATAAGTAAAATGGATCACTGCAAAAACTCAAAATCTTAACAAGAATATTTGTCTTATTTCTAGTTAAAATGTCTTGTTTTAGTAAAAAAATCTCATTACACTTAAAACAAGACTCATCACTGGAAAAAACAACAATTTTCACCTGTTTCAAGTAGATTTTCACTTGAAATAAGTAGAAAAATCTGCCAGTGGAACAAGATTTTTTTGCTTGTAATGAGAAAATAAATCTTGTCCCACTGGCAGATTTTTCTACTTATTTCAAGTCAAAATTTACTTGAAACAGGTGAAAATTGTCAAATAAGTTATTTTTCTGGTGTTATTTTTCTGGTGATGACTCTAAATGTTGAAATAGCAGTAAAACCACATTCATTGATGAAATGACATAAGGGACGGAAAGGAGGGATGACAGTTTTACAGGGGGGATGATTTGGACCGTTTTTATTTCAAGGGGGGATGATTTGGACCGTTTTTATTTCAGGGGGGATGATTTGGACTGTTTTTATTTCAGGAGGGATGCCATCCCCCCTCATCTCCCTCAACTCCAGTACTGGGTTTAAATCCACCAATGAAGGTAAAGTTTGGGTGAAATGTTTATTCCCGATGAATCAACAGAGCGCAGATCTTTTAATCCCTGCACCAGTATATATGGTTAAGACAGAATCAAACCTCTCTGAGTTCAACAAGTAATGTGGAACTAAAGACCACATGACTGGGCCTTGGAATAAGCCTCGCATCGTGACTGAGCTTAAAGGTGATCGCTGATCTGAGGAGAAAAGTCAACCTGCAGGAAAAGCTCTGCTGATAAACTTTGAGATCATTGTCTACAGTCCCTTTGTCTCCGTATCGTACTATTGTCATATATATAAAAAGAAAAGTTTCACTATCATTTCTGGTTTTAGTTTAGTCAAATCTTAAATAGGTGATGCCCTAACTGTACCTCTTATATGAGATTACACTAAAACTGTATGAATACACTGGGCAAAAAACCTAATATCCCAAGGAAAACAAAGATGTTTTACTAATGATATTATACATAAATTATACATAAATACATGAAATAAATATTTTCTCCGTAATTCAACATATTGCTATTATGTTATATTTATGTTTTTTTTTCTGGATAAAAAGATAAAGAGGTAAACTTAATTTCTCTGCAAAGCTAAAATTTTCTATTCTACACTATGGGCCTGATTTACTAAAGGTTTGCGTGCGTAAAAACGTGTGCAAACTTGACAGCACCCGCAAACCAATGTGCAAACCGATCTACTAACAGCGTGCAAAGAGGACTGCGTCTCTCAAATGAGCAAAATAGCACACGCTGTTCATTTAGTACTTTTGCCCTGATGAATAATCAATATGGGGCGTACCCGGCAGAAATCACTAAATACTGGGAGGGGAAAATGCAAATATGTCCATTTACCACATGCAATGAGATTTACCAAGCCCGAAAGTTTTTGCGGGGATTGTGATTGCGTCTGTATTTAATACGTTCGAAAGGAAGGTGCTAATCTCCACATGCAAAAGAAGAAATATTTTATTTGAATGTTAAATCGAGTATTATTCAGCAAAAGGTTGCCACAGGAGGCACATTCATTTTTTTATTTGTGATAATAAATAAATCACGTGTTTTCATGGAGAAAAAAGTGTTTCTTATTGTGCGCCTATACTTGTTCTGCAGTTGTCATACCCCGGTGTTGAGCCGTATTCAGCACCCCTGCCGTGAAAAGCACCCCCTCGTCTGACAAAAATTATATTCTCATTCCGTGTTCTGTTCATGTTCTGTTGTCCATTTACTGTTTAGCGTCCAGTTTTGTGTTAATGATTCATGTTTAAATGCGCTCATGGATTCGGGTAAAAAAAAGAAAAATCGGGTAAATGGTTATTGATGTCATTAATTAATAGCCTGCTTACTGTGTTGTCTTCATTAATATTTGTAAATATATATAATATAAACTCCTAAGTATGTGTTTGTGTGAGTGTGTATATATAAATATATTGAAGTGTCAGTGTGTTGTTTTTTTTCTTGGTCTACTTATCATTGAATATACGAGGGGGTGCTTTTCACGGCAGGGGTGCTGAATACGGCACAACAATTTGCCTCTTCCACTAATATCTCTAACTCCAACTCGTCAAATTTCATTTTGCGCTTGCGACTATATCCTGCTTTCCATCCAGACTCTCCATGGCACAAAGTTTGCGCCGCAAACCGTAAGACGCGCAACACCTCATTTAAATACTGAGGTTTGCACCTGTTATCAATTGCGCACGCGATCTTAGTTGATCACCCGCAAAACACACAACAACAGCACGTGCAAACTTTTTCAGTGCACACGCAATTTAGTACTCTTTATTTAGGATCTTAGTAAATCGGGCCCTATGTGTTAATGGTTGAGCATTTAGCTGCAGCTTTTAGTGGAATTAGTTCAAATGATTTTTACATTATATAGTCTTATTTATGTTATGTTATATTTATGTGTTATAACAACCAAAAAATGTTTTGGTGACAGACCTATTTCACGCTTTGCTGTGATTCAGTTGAAAACATGAAAATGCATCTCGTTTACTCAACAGTCGTCATCGCATCGAGTGGCAAAACGTGCAGTTCTTTGAATTACCACTAGGGGCTGGTCAGTCCCCATTGACTCCATGACTGGAAACAGAGGAACTAACTAACTTGTGTACTGAAGGAGCTCAGAAGTAAAAAAAAGCTGCAGTTCCGCGACTGACCACTGGAGACAACAGTGAGTCAGTCTCTACTGAGTGAAAATATTCACAGCCTGGTTCAAAATACAGGTTTGGTCTTGACAGCAGGCATTAACATGCATGGACACTGAAAGGCTAGTCAGGTGAATTTATATAAAGCAACACATTTGTTTATATTATGGGGTGTAAACTTTGATATGTAGTTGGCTTTCCTTATGACTGTGACACTGCAAAGTTCAGCAAAACAACCTTGAGTTCTTAGCAGCGCTGTGTCAACTAAATTGAGGGAAATTAAGAAGCATTTACTGGGGGAAAGGAGATGTTCTTGGAGATGCCAGGGATTGAATCTGGGACCACTGAGTTAGTTATTCTGGTCCATCATCTCCTCCTACAGTATCCATGGTAACCATGGTTGATTTATGGCGCTTTTCCACTAGCACCTACTCAGCCCGACTCGCTCGTCACGCATCATCCCGGCTCCACCCGTTTTGTGGCCGTTTGTTTTTCCACAGCCAGGTGAGAAGTGGGCAGGTTGGGGTGAAGCTGCTATGACGTACTTGATTGCGCAACACCTTTGTTCGTGTCGGCGCTGATCAGAAATCAGCTGGAGCCGCGAGCGGCTGAGAGTAAAACAGCCCGTCTACATCCCTTTTTTAATTTTCTCGACAGCCACCAGGTTTATGAACATCTGCACCTCAGAGTTGGATCATCAAACAGACGTTTGTGCTGTATAATAAAATCGCTGCGAGTCGCTCTCGCGCTGACTCCTGCTTCCTGATTCAAACGTCTGACGGCCACGCCCCCTGACCAATCAGTGGCGTGGAGGGTGATGACGTCAGATGTAGTGCCGGTGTTCTGAGATTTCTTCCTACCCATAATTTTTTCCTACTCGAGTTGACTGCGCATGCGTATAGCAGCAACTTCAGACTTCAGAAGGCCATAATATCCTGTTACCTGATCACCGCGGAAGAGAAAAGGTTAGTTTCTTGTATTTTAATACTTTGTATGGACAGTATTTAATGCATATATGTTTGAGGGACAAATCAAACGCATGTCTTTATGCCTGTGTGTGAGTGAATGTGCTTTTCCAGCTGTATTAAACAGCTGGAAAAGTTATTCAGTTTTGTGCCAAAAGCAGTGATGGAAATCAACAGGTAGAGCAGGAAATGGACAGACCACCAAAGGTTAACTGCAGCATCCAGCAAGAAGGTTTGATTGATTTTATTTATTATAATTTTTCGCTACGGTAGGAAAACATTTTAGGTAGGAAGAAATCTCAGAACACCGGCTCAGCCCGGTTAGAACCTCGGCAGGAAAGATACAGAAAAAGTATCTGCTTGGCACTGCTAAACCTGCCTCGGCCCGTAGTGGAAAAGCGCAAGACGGGGGCGTGGCGGGTAGAAGCGAGCTGAGTAGATACTAGTGGAAAAGGGCCAGAGTGTGTTTCCATTAGTGGGAGTTCTGTATAGACTTTTTCGGGGCCAAATTGTTGCGACGTGTCTCCATTAGCAGCACAGCTCTGCAGAAGTGACCGTCCTTCAGGAACCTTTACGGGGTGGAAAACTCTCCCGTAGTAGGATAGGTCGTCAGTTTGGCTTGAAGGAACTATCTGGCAGGTGCAGTCCTGCTCATTGGGATTTCTAAATTATATTCAACCCTCTATGTGAACTTAAATCATTTCAAAATAAAATAAACCTGTTCAAATAATTCACAATTCACAAACCTGTGGGTGATGTAATCGGAAAATCATGCAAAACATATAAAAAAAGTTTAATTCAATTAGTATTACTGAATAATGTTAAAAGATATTAAAACCTTTGCACTTTCCAAATGCTTCAGAATTTCAGAATAAAGTTTCTTCGAGTAAAGCTTGTTTTATTTTGTTTCACATGAGCAGATAGAACAAATTGGAGCTCTAGGCCCTGGAGCTCAACCGCTGCAAATAACAAATCCTGTTTATATCCAGCACGTCTTAAATAATGAGAAATGACCTCCGTTGGGAAAATGATAATTGTGCAGTACAGGAAACATGGAGCAAAACAAACAGTGAGATGTTTGTCGTTCAAAGTGCAGCAGCCCTGTCATAAATCTGTGTGATTTATCAAAGGTAATATTACTGGGAAATCTCACAGTTCTGCTCACATGTGATTGTCCCGGGTTTCCAGTCTGGGTGGTGTTTTCTGTTGCACAATGAAGCTGAATTCACTTCAAAGTTCATTTACCTTTTACAGAGACGAGGACACATGACACAACGGATATTCAAAGTTCACGTGTGTAAAAAGTCTTGTTGATCCAGGTACAAGGGAGATGATCCACAAAGAAGTTTGGCTTCACGATCTAAAGTTGTAACTTTAAGAGAATAAAGTCGTAATTTATGAGAATATAATTTATGAGAACTCTAACAGGAAGAGTTTCTTCTCCCTGTGTTAAAATGAGGAATATTGAGAATATGTGAAGTTATATTAATAATATATTTATAATATATTCAATATTACGACTTTATTCTCATAATATTACGACTTTATTCTCATAATATTACGACTTTATTCTCAAAATATTAAAAATTTATTCTCAAAATATTACAACTTTATTCTTGTAATATTATGACTTTATTCTCGTAATTTTACGACTTTATTCTCATATTATTATGACTTTATTCTCGTAATTTCCTTATTTTTTTTGTCTTAGTTTGGCCCTAATACTCTGTCGTAACTATGCACTGATCTGATCTTCTGATTAACTTTTTCTTCAGGGGGTAAAATTTCTTGATGAATCCCTTCAGAAAAAGTATGTAGCGGGAGGTGAAATAACTGAACTTCTTCTGTTTTCCTATGGTTTGTTTCGATTTTGGAGATTTCATGGAGCTGGGAAGCTTAATCAGCATTTCCTACAGTCTAAACAGTTGTCATGGTTACTTATTACCACTGGAAGACATCTGGAATGGACACCAGCAGACCCAAAGGATGGTTTATTATCATTCCAGAAGATAGAATTACCAGCAAAGATCTCTGAAATGATACAACTTAGAGTAAATGAAGAAAGAAAGCATTAACAAATAGTTCAAAAATATGTGTTTTGCATCTGTTTCTGGCCTCTGTGAGTAAACTGAGCACAGGATATTTCTTCAACAGCCCAAATCAAATTAAAAGTAAATACATGCTCCTCTTCTGGAAAAGAGGAGGAGTCAAGGAGACGAAATGAGGATGTGGAATTTAGGGCATGAAATACTGTGAAATACTGGTACACCGTTTCAATCAATGAATGTGTATTGAAAAGGTCAGGAGGAGATACGGAGGGACAAGACAGCAGCTCATTTAACTTGCTGATTCTTTTCGTCGGACAAGAATAATTTCATAAGAGTGACTCTGATGAAGGCGGAAGTAATCGCCAAAGCATGTCAGGTATTTAAAAACCTAAATTATTCTTGTCTGACGAAAAGAATCCGCAAGTTAAATTGTAAAGCCATGAACAAAATAAACTTTATTGAATCAGACAGCAGCTAAGTTCAGTTTTGTTCAATAAAAACAGACAGAAGACAGTTTGGACTTAAGGCCAGAGCTAAATGTGTAAGAAAAGGAGGCATGGAAAGCCTTGTCTTCAAAGACCAGAGGGAGATGGACGAGATCATGAGGTCTGTGAGGCGGCTGGCTGCTTTGTTGCTCACTGAGGAATCCTACTGACGTACTAGGATGGTGCTACACAATAGTACACATACATCACTTTACTCATCCTGCCGTGCTTTATTTAACAAAAATAAAGCAAAAAGTGAAAAAAAAATTACATGGGCTAAACCAGGAGTCAGCAACCCGCGGCTCTAGAGCCCTAGTGGCTCCTGGAGCTTTTTCAAAAATGTTTGACCTTTTTTTTCTTTTTTTTCTTCTTTTTTTTCTCTTCTTTTCTCTTTTTTTTCCTCTTTTTCTCTTTTTTTCTTCTTTTTTTTCTTTTTTCTCTTCTTTTTTCATTTTTTCATCTTTTTTTCCTCCTTTTTCCTTTCCTTTTTAATCTTGACATTTCGACTTTTTTCTCAACATATGAAACTTTTTTTTCGACATTTCGACTTTTTTCTCAAGATTGTACTTCAACATTAATCTCGACATTTCAACTTTTTTCTTGAAATTTTGACTTTTTTCTTGACATTTCAACTTTTGTTTCAACATTTCGACTTTTTTCTCGAAGTGCATAATAAAAAAAAAAAATCTCCCCCCAGTTCTAACTAATATAGAAACATGCAGCATGTGTTGCCTTCATTTTAAGGCCGATACAAGACTTTTAATTTTTTGCAGCTCTAGACATATTTGTTTTTTGCTCCAATAAGGCTCTTTCTACATTTTGGGTTGCCGACCCCTGGGCTAAACGAAGTCCCCCCTAACTGATGACAGGAGTTCAAATGACAAGTGCTAATCATCAGCAGGTGAGCAGACCTCTAAAAACCCGATACTACTCCTCCAAGCAACTTAGAGAAACAAATATTCACAAGTGGAGAGCATTCAAGCCATTTGGCACGACTACAATGAAATATAAGTAAATAAATAAATAAAAATGAGCCAAAGGTCAGACTATGTGATGCTGGAAGAAATACAGAAATTACAAGAGCTAAATATCAGACTCTACAGGCTTCTCTGAGTTAATGACAGCACAATTACAAAAAGATTAATAACAAAAATAAAAAACTGAAAATGAAAAGCTTGTTTGGCCTGTCGGGAGAAAGGTTACTGTCTGAAAAGGACAGAAGAACAAGTAAAGTTGGCAAAACTGCGTCTGAACAAGTCACAACACTTGTGGAGGCACGTCGTCATGACAGATGAAAGCAAGGTGGAATTATGTGGACTCAAGTCATTTAGACGCATCATCTACACAGCTAAAACCTGGGCCATGCACCAATCAAATGGATGAAAAAAGAAGGAATCGTGGGTCAAGACTTTCCCAGGAAAACTTTGGAACTCATTAGACTACGACCTTAAATTAGCAAACTCAATAAAAGCATACAAGATATTATTCAAAGCAAAGGTAATGGACACATAGAAGCACAATAAGCAAACAAAGAAGAATGCACACATGCATGAGATGAAATGACAACTTAAATTGGTTTTGTCAGTTTCTTTAGCATCTTTTCATTTTCTGTTTTCAGAGCTATCATTATTATTATTATCATTATATTACTATTATTACAGTTATTTAAGCTATTATTATTATTATTATTATCATCATCATCATCATCATCATCATCATCATCATCATCATCATCATCATCATTATTATTATTATTATTTTGTGTAACCTCATGATACTTCATTTGTTCTTTTTGTATATTCTATTCTGTTAAAAGGTGGGCAAGATAAACTTTATGCTTCAAGCCCAGATCTTTTCGGTCAAAATAATCACAATGTTGACCAGGGAAAACCCTGTGGATGTTTGTTGTCTTGTTTGTTGATTTTTATGCTTGCGATTGATTGAAATAAATATTAACTAACAGGTGCAGCTTATCCCCCAACAACCATAAACAGACCCCCAAAGACCAGAGGACAGTTCACTGATGTGACAGACTGATAAAAGTCATACAGGAAGTAACTACTTCCACTTGTTGCTGATCAAAGTGGAACTATTGAATTATTGGGTAGTTAAGGCTGATTTATGGTTCCGCGTTACACCAACGCAGAGCATACACCTTAGGCCCTGTGTTGATTTAACGCAGAACCATAATTCAGGCTTTATTACCCACTTTCTTTTCCCCACAAAGTTTCACAAAGTTGTCTTTCAGATCAGATCGCCTGATTTTTGTTTGTAAAACTTTTGAAGGTCGAGTTCAGGTGTCTCCCACCTGCTCGAGGAGATTAAATGTACAGGACTGTCTCAGAAAATTTGAATATTGTGATAAAGTTCTTTATTTTCTGTAAAGCAATTAAAAAAACAAAAATGTCATACATTCTGGATTCATTCCAAATCAACTGAAATATTGCAAGCCTTTTATTATTTTAATATTGCTGATTATGGTTTACAGTTTAAGATTAAGATTCCCAGAATATTCAAATTTTTTGAGATAGGATATTTGAGTTTTCTTAAACTGTAAGCCATGATCAGCAATATTAAAATAATAAAAGGCTTGCAATATTTCAGTTGATTTGTAATGAATCCAGAATGTATGACATTTTTGTTTTGTTAATTGCATTACAGAAAATCACAATATTCTAATTTTCTAAGTCAGTCCTGTATGTATTTTCTGCTGCTGTCATGAGGCACTAAAGTCAAAACTTTCAGGATAAAGGCTGATTTATGGTTCCGCGTTACACCAACGCAGAGCCTACGGCGTAGGGTTCGCGGCGACGCACACCGTACGGTGCGCACGACGCGTAACTTACGCCGTATGCTCTGCGTCGATTTAACGCAGAAGCATAAATCAGGCTGAAGAGACGCGTCCCCGGAGGTGCATGTGTGCAGCTGTTCCGCAGCTGTCCGGCGGCCTACCTTCCCCTGACACTCCTCCAGGGAGATCTGCTCCCCGGGACCCGGGCCGGGGCCGCAGGCCTCCTGCCGGGACCCGGGCCTGGGGGACTTCGGGGAGAACATGTCGGAGCTTTGTCTCTCCGGCGGACGGAGCTGCGGGGGAAAGTCCGCGGAGTGACGCGGATCCTGCAGGTGACACAAGACTTTCACGCTGCTTTTAAAAAAACAGATCAGAGAGGATGCATGAAGGCAGGGTGGCCAAAGTCTAACGTCACATGACTTTTCTTTTCTTTTTTTTTTTGCATGCTGGGGCAGAAAGTGAAAGGAGCAGGCATTCAAAAGCTAAAACCTCTGGGATAAAACATCAGCACACTGAATGTAATACAGGACTGTCTCAGAAAATTAGAATAGTGTGATTTTCTGTAATGCAATTACAAAAACAAAAATGTCATACATTCTGGATTCATTACAAATCAACTGAAATATTGCAAGCCTTGTATTATTTTAATATTGCTGATCATGGTTTACAGTTTAAGCAGAGGTGTCAAGTACCGAAGTACAAATACTTCGTTACCTTACTTAAGTAGAAATTTTGGTTATCTATACTTCACTGGAGTAATTATTTTTCAGACGCCTTTCTACTTTTACTCCTTACATTTTCACGCAATTATCTGTACTTTTTACTCCTTACATTTTAAAAACAGCCTCGTTACTCTATTTCATTTGGGCCTTTAATAAAAACTATTCAGTTAAATTGCTCCATCCGGATAGAGTGAATTTGGTTGTGGTTGTTTCAGATGTTCTTGTCCAGTTTTGTTCTTACATCCGTTCCCTCAGATTCCTGCAACTAAACTTGGATGTACATTCCAATAAAGGTTAGGATAAATGATAACATGCCTCTGAAGTTTGACTTTTTGCACCATTACAATACTTATAGGCAACTATCATATCTCCTGCTCTCTGAAACACATGTTAATGCTCAATAGTACACATATATGCTTCTTTAATATATTTGCATTATACTAAGATTCATTCATTTTCAATGGCTTTTGTCCTTTAATAGCTTTTTTTCCCCCCTTACATTACTTTTACTTTTATACTTTAAGTAGTTTTGAAACCAGTACTTTTATATTTTTACTTGAGTAAAAAACTTGGGTTGATACTTCAACTTCTACAGGAGTATTTTTAAACTCTAGTATCTATACTTCTACCTGAGTAATGGATGTGAATACTGAAGACACCTCTGAGTTTAAGATTCCCACAATATTCTAACTTTTTGAGATAGGATATTTGAGTTTTCTTAAGCTGTAAACCAAAATCAGCAATATCAAAATAATAAAAGGCTTGCAATATTTCAGTTGATTTGTAATGAATCCAGAATGTATGACATGTTTTTTTTTAAATTGCATTACAGAAAAGAACTTTATCACAATATTCAAATTTTCTGAGACAGTCCTGTAAACAAAAAGAAAGAATGCACCAAAACGTATGAAAAATAACTTTTATTCAAGTCCAAATAAACTCGGTATATTCAGACAAAAAGATCACTTTCCTTCCTACAATGATTTGGGTTTTAATAAAAACAAAAATTAAAAAAAAGGAATAAAAACACCAGTTTTCAGCTCTTCCTGTTTTGGAGCTGGACAGAATAAAACAATACAGCTAACATTCAAACTACTGTGATTATTTTATTACACAAACTGACCTTTGGGCAGATATGTACAAAAAACCCAACTTTATTGGCATGAGTGGATAATGTCTGCGATTATGAAGGGCGCTCTGCGGGAGAAACGAGAGCCGAGGAGTGAAGGTGAAGAGGAGACGGGGCATTGGGGGAAGAAGATATGACAATAAATGCAGGAAATCTCACAGAAAAAACTTTATTTTAATATAAAATGTGGCACACTGCAAAACAAAACAAAAAATTCAATTTGATCATATTTTTTTCTCCCCACACATGAAAAATAACAGCTTTTACTCCAAATATTCCTCTCCTCTTTGTTAACGTCAGTGAAGGAGGCTGCATAGGAAACAGGAAGGCACACTGAGGAAAACTATCTAAAACAATCTCTATTGTCTTCACTGGATTTGCTCCAGTATTGTTGGATATACACTTTGGGGAAAATAAAACACAACCAGCTTTCTTTTTTTTGCAGTGTGTCTGTAGGAGAAGACAGCAGGTTGAGAAAGGAGGGAGGAAGGAGGGGAGGAGGACGCCGGTCAGCGCTGTCGGTCCCAGCGCCAGATGGAGGCGTCGTCGCACACGGCGATCAGGATGCTGCTGTCGCGGCTGAAGCTCGTCTGCCGGATGGCCGACGTGCATTTGGGGAGCGTCAGCGTGGTGCACCTGAGGGGGTGGAGATGTCTTTGTAAGTGAAACCCAACAGACGCAGCATGGCAGATCAATTATTTGTTTAAAGGGGACCTATTATGAAATTTGATAAACTAAACTTTACATTATTGCAGACCTTTTGGATGTGGGTTTTGAATTTGAGATTAGCATCAATGTGTACTCCCAAATACTTGTACTCTGAGACGACCTGTAGTCTCTCTCTTGTTGCTAAAGGAAAGTCCTGCCACCCAACAGAGGAAACTCATTTCAGTCTCAATCTCTTTCTTTTGACTAGTTCATGCTTACAGATGGCAGTATGAAACCTAGATCACTGTTTACTGGACAAAGCCATCTGTCCAGTCCACATTTCTTCTTTTGTGTCCTCTAGTCAAGCGAGTTAGGACTTTCTTCCTGAAAACCAAACTCAGTGCATCATTTTCTGCTTTGGTACTGACCAAAGTGTGTGAATGCTCCCCAAATCCAACCCTAGCCCACAGCTAGAATGTGACCAAAACATTTTAAACCTGCTCATTTCACTGAGTCATCTTTCAGGATGAAGATGAAGATGAAGATGTTCGTAATGATAAAATACTTGAGTTTCTGTGTTTAGGTGCTGATCTGATACTCTCCATCATTCAAAGAAATACATGGAGATATTGGGGATGGTGAACATAACTTAAAAAGGACCTATTATGAAAAACAGGTTTTTTCTTGTTTTAACATATATAAAGTGGTCTCCCCTCAGTCTGCCAACTCAGAGAAGGAGGAAAGAACCAGATTCTGCAGTGTCTGTACAGCCGCCCGGATGAGCCGTCCAGTGTGATGTGGATCTACGAGCCAATAAGATTCTGCTCCCGTCGTTACGTAACGACGGGAGTAATTTACATCGGTTGTCCTCCGATGCGTGAAACCACGCCCACAACCAACTCCACCGGCCGGAGCTTCCGCCATTTTTTCGTAGCGGTGTATCCCAGCCAATCAGCACAGAGCCTCATTATCATAGCCCCGCCCACTCAGAATCCCTCATAGATAATGAGGTTAGAGAATGGGAGGATAAAGACATGGCTCAGAGGCTGAATTTCTAATTTATTTAACAAAAGCTTGTTTTTAAGACATTCAAGGCCTGTTTAAAATAGGTATTAGATGCCATAATATGTCCCCTTTAAATAACACTTTATACTGACTGATGAACAGATGAAGCCCCCTAGTGCTCAACACGGGGAAGTGCTTGTGCATTTGAGCGACGTCATTGTAAATGATGGCTCGCCCTCAATGATTTTCGAGTTTAAATAAAGATATATATACACAGGACTGCAGAAAATTAGAATATTGTGATAAAGTTCTTTATTTTCTGTAATGCAATTACAAAAAAAAAAATGTTATACATTCTGGATTCATTACAAATCAACTGAAATATTGCAAGCCTTTTATTATTTTAATATTGCTGATCATGGTTTACAGTTTAAGATTCCCAGAATATTCTAATTTTTTGAGATAGGATATTTGAGTTTTCTTAAGCTGTAAACCATGATCAGCAATATTAAAATAATAAAAGGCTTGCAATATTTCAGTTGATTTGTAATGAATCCAGAATGTATGACATTTTTGCATTACAGAAAATAAAGGACTTCACACTTCACTTCACAATATTCTAATTTTCTGAGACAGTCCTGTATATATATGTCACTAAAGCCTTGAAGGACGGTTCAAACCTGGATTAAAGAGGAAGGTCTCCGACTTACTTGGCTTTGTGCGGGTCTTCCACTTCAAGGTCCCACACGTAGAGTTTCCCCACCTGGTTCCCCAGAGCCAGCATCTGTGGAGACAAGAAACGTCAGCGGCACGCCTCCGTCTCCAGCGTCATCAGCAGAGAAACAGAGAGGAGCGTGATGTCTCAGACCTTCTGCCAGAAGTCCATGGAGAAGCGCATGTACCAGATGTCACACTGGCTGTAGTCGAAGCGGCCCAGGATGGTCACGTTGGACTCGTTGGGCTTTATGCGATCGATGTCGTCCTCCATCTTTCCCGGTTTCCAGCAGACGATGGCGTTTTCACAGGACTGCAGAGGCAAAGCAGTTCACACTTCAGCCCTCAGACCCACACTTCTCACCAGGTTAACGTTTTCTTGAACCATTTGTTGAGTAAATCTCAATTTGGGATGAATTCAGTTCACTCTTTTGCCAAATAAGTCCACGTAAAACAGCTGAGCGGGATGTTTAACATCCAGCCGAACGACGTCTTGGAGAGTTAGACCTAGTGTTGTTTCTGTCAGACTGTTTCAATTTTAGTTTATGTCTCGTCTTTGGGTCAAGCTATCGTTTTAGTTTTAGTCCCGTTCATTCTCCTTTTAGTCATGTCAAGTTTCAGTCGACTAAAAGTCTGAGCATTTTAGTCTTAATTTAGTCAGAATTGTCCAGGACCATTTTAATTGACGAAAACGAATGACATTTTAGTCTAGTTTTAGTCAAAAATTGTATTTATCCAAACCCATTTTACAATTCAAACAAGGTTATCTTATTATTGTTACCTTATAGACTCCAGAATACATTCATTCCAGATACAGAAGACTCTAATTTGAGTTTATAATATATTTATTTTTCTGCATTTCTCCCCGTCTTTTTCTTTTCCGACGACACATTGGGTTTTCTTTTCCACGTCTATGTAGAAAGTGTATCCAAAGATGGATCTTCTTCTTCTCCCCCCCAGAGCAGATCCCCGTGTTTCTCTATGTAACTTTGTTTTTAATGGACGTTAACTAGAGCTCTGCGTTAACGGCATCAGCCTCTAACTCTGCATCTGCATCTTCTGGATCTGATTCCTGCTGCAGCGACTGGGATTGAGGACTAACGTCACCCAGAACTAAACCAGAGAAACTACTGAAAACATGGACATTAAACCAGAGAAACTACTGAAAACATGGACATTAAACCAGAGAAACTACTGAAAACATGGACATTAAACCAGAGAAACTACTGAAAACATGGACATTAAACCAGAGAAACTACTGAAAACATGGACATTAAACCAGAGAAACTACTGAAAACATGGACATTAAACCAGAGAAACTACTGAAAACATGGACATTAAACCAGAGAAACTACTGAAAACATGGACATTAAGGATCTTTGTTAAAACATTTCATCTCGTTTTGGTCAACGAAAATGAAGACACATTTTAGCAGAGTTTTTATTTCGTAATCTACATTTCAGTCTAGTTTTTATTCCTCTACGATATTGCATTATATATTTCATTATCGTCGTGGTGATAAAGCTCCATTGACGACGATATTTAGACCTAATTTTCGTTGACGAAAGCAACTTTAGTTAGACCCACTCTTTTTATGTCGTGATTGTGAGATACGATCAGCAGATTTAAATGACTTGCCTTTGAAAGAATAAGATCCCCGAGCCATCGCACACAGTCCACGTAGTTTCTGTGGATGTCTCGCGTCGAGAAGTCGGGGAAATGAATTTTCTGTGAGACAAAAGGCCTGAGGAGAAGATAGATGTTTAAATAAATGAAGTACAGGCGTGAAGATCTACCGTGAAGATCAGCGTCTCACCTGTTGGTCTTTGACGGGTTGTACTCGTACGAGCCCCGGATGGCTTTCTGCATCCTCTCTGAGTTGATCCTCCAGAGCTTCAGCGAGTGGTCCATCCCACACGACATGATCTTCTCACCCAGCAGATCGAAATCCTGCAGCGGGACCAACAGATGACACGTTGGCATGGACTGCTTCATCTTTTTCTTTTCTTTTCTGATTGTATTCATGTTTTGGTGTCAGCTGTTTGGTGTCTTTGCAGGTGTAAAACAAAACAAACAGATGCTTCATGTGCAGAGGTGGGTAGTAACGAGTTACATTTTACTCCGTTACATTTACTTGAGTAAGTTTTGGGAAATGTACTTTTAGGAGTAGTTTTGAATCACTATACTTTTTACTTTTACGTGAGTAGATTAGTGAAGAAGAAACTGTTCCTCTTACTCCGCTACATTAGGCTACGTTGAGCTGTTACTTTTCTTTTATCCCTTTTATCCACGTACGCGTCAATCTCATGACATCACTGGGTGATTCTTTGGGAAAAATGTTAGTTTTTGCATGTTTTATCACATTTACACAGACTCAAACACACACAGAGTTTCTATGAGTTCATGTTTGTTCTAGTTCTGCTGGTTAAAAAAGAAAAGTACAAAGGCTTGACATTTTGTGCTACTTGTGCTTAACTTATTTTTTTATTCTGTTATTATTTTATTTATTTCCTTATTTATTAGAGTACTTGAATTTACTTTAAGATTATTTTAATTTAAGCTATTTTTTATTAATGTTAAAATAAATAAATTATTTTATTGATTTAATTTGCCTGAAGATGATTATTTTGTACTTTTGTCTGTTTGAATGGTTGTGTTAAAAAAATAAATCAGACGTTACTCAACAGTTACTCAGTACTTGAGTAGTTTTTTCACCAAGTACTTTTTTACTTTTACTCAAGTAATTATTTGGATGACTACTTTTTACTTCTACTTGAGTCATATTATTCTGAAGTAACAGTACTTTTACTTGAGTACAATGTTTGGCTCCTCTACCAGCTCTGCTCATGTGCCACTGGAGTCGCAGCAGGGAAGTTATGGTTGAGGCGACCTCTAACTAGAACTTTCACGGTCAAGTGAGCGACTCAAATGTTCAGAAATGAGAAGCCTTCCCCCGACCCGTTTCCTGGTTTATTGATGACGTCAACGACACTTACGGCGCTCAGGACTTCATCTCGGTGACCTTCCACGCCTCCAAATATGGCCACCAGCGTGTCGGTCTGTATGTTCCACAGGCGGAGAGCGTGATCTGCAGACACATATGAAACCATCTTTTATACAAGCTTCAAGCAGAACATATAGAAGTACGTAAAAGGCTCCACGAAGGCTCATTTTAGTTGTTTTAGAGACATAAATGAATGTGTGACAGATGAATGATTTAAATCAGGTGTCGGCAACCGCATGCGGCTCTTTAGCGCCGCCCTGGTGGCTCCTGAGGCTTTTTCAAAAATGTTTGACTTTTTTCCTTCTTTCTCGAAATTTTGACTTTTTCCTCAACATTTCGATTTTTTTCTCAACATTTCAACTTTTTTCTCGACATTTCAACTTTTTTTCTCGAGATTTTGACTTTTTTCTCAACATTTCGACTTTTTTCTCATGATTGTACTTCAACATTAATCTTGACATTTCGACTTTTTTCTCAACATTTCGACTTTTTTCTCAAAGTGCATAATGAAAAAAAAAATCTTCCCCCAGTTCTAACTAATATAGAAACATGCAGCATGTGTTGTCTTCATTATAAGGCTGATACAAGACTTTGTGAGATTTTTTGCGGCTCCAGACATATTTGTTTTTTGTATTTTTGGTCCAATATGGCTCTTTCAACATTTTGTGTTGCCGAACCCTGATTTAAATGAATCCAATGATAATGGCCGGGTTTCCCAGATCAGTTAAGTAGTTCTTAACAGCGAAAGACTTCTTTCAAACCTTCTTAAGGAGCCTGTGAAAGAAAATCGCGTTTCCCAGAGTTGCTCTTAGCTTAAGTATCTCTTTCATTAAGAAGGAAATGAAAGATGCTGCTGACCCAGTCTTTCCAACCATCTTAGTGAACAAAGACTCACAGATCCAGCCGCGTCAGGCAAATCAATATCACACCAAGCAATGAGATATTAAAACAATGCACCCCGCACAAATTTTTATTTATTTTATACTTTAGATTTATATTGTTTAGCATTTATTGGTGACAGCAAAGGGGGAAAAAAAGAAAAATAAGGAATAACAAGTGTGTTCCTGTATATGCTTTATGCGCACAAATAAAACGATCATCATGAATATCATTTATTTGATAATTTGGCTGCTATACAGCATGTTCTCGCTGCAAATCAACCGCGTCACCGTGCGCGAAGCAGAACTGTTTATATGAACGCATTCGTGCGTCAGCACTTCAGTCCCCTGGACGTGCTGTCGGACCGGGCTGTCAGGCAGCCGTGACACCGATCCTCCTGCGCCGTGTCCGAGCCTGAGCGCACCTACACCTATGTGATGACAGGGAAGCAGCAGCTGAAGAACGAGATCCTTTGATGAATCATTCATACAGTCTCAAATATAATCAATGGTGTCGGTTTATATTAAAGAATCTTTTTGCCCAGAAGAAAAAAGAGCGAAGACAACGACCCATAACTATTTTCTTCTCTTGAAAAAACCCACCTGAATGATGCAGCATCATTCAGAAGAGGAGGAATACGTGCGTGGCGGGGATGATCTCTGCAATTAGAAGCCCTCTATAATTGTAAAAAGAATTTCACTTATCACGGGTTCTTTTTGGAACATAACCCCTGCGAAAAACCAGGGTTTGCTGTAATTCCACGTTGCGATTTGCGAAACTCGCCTTCTCTTGGCTCATGTTTTTGAACGCACACACACGCCCACCACGTTTCCTCCCGGTTTCTGCGTGTGGGGAAAAAAAGCCTCACTGTAACCAGAAATAACAGAGTAACACACCGTTTGGATGAAAAAGGGTCATTGAATTATATTTATCATCTAAATTTTTTATTATAACGCACAGGCAGCAGTGAATTAGTGCGTTAGGCAGCAGTGCTGCGTGTGAAAATGCGCTGATAGTGATCGGTGATCGATTTGCCTGGCATCGATTCATTTGGTTTCAGAACCGTACAGCTGCTCCAAAGAGCGTCTGAAAGAGCGAAACTAAAGAACGGTGTTAAGAATTCATCTGGGAAACACCCGTATCTTAGGATTCTCTCTTAGTTCAAACCTTCTTTGAACCTCTCTTAAATCCTTAAGAGAGGTTGGATCTGGGAAACCCGGCCAATGTCTTTCAGCGAGGACCGCCACTAATAATAACCTTCCCGCGATCAAAGATTCAACTCTGCTCACATGACCTGCTTTATCTCAGATTACTGATCCACCTGAGAGTCACATGGTGGTTAAAATAAAAAACAAAAACACTGCCTAAAAGTCTTGTCCTCCAAAGACTCAACAAATCACAAGGGACAGAGGACATTTACAGCCCAGACGTCTATAAAGCCCTAAAGGGCGTGTGTCTTCCAGGGTCTTCTGCGTGTGCAGGGATTGAACCAGACTTTGAACCAGACGTACCTTTGCTGACGGACAGGAGGAGGTTTGGATCTCTCGGGTGGAACTTGAGCTCATTGATGGCGTTCCCGTGACCCACGTAGTGCTGCGTGTGAACAAAAACATGCATGTAGTTTGTTATTCCCCGATAGCTTTGGCTGCAAATGCTGTTTCCATTCTACTCACTGAATCAGCTCTTTTGTTTCCTAACTGAAGTTTTTGATCGTATGAAGACGATAAAGACGATTAAAGACGATAGGGGTGTGGTGAGATCTCACAATAAGGAAAACAATATTCCGCATTGCGTGAAAAGCTGAATCACAAATCAGCTGAATATTGTCCCCATATTTAGGGAACTTTCAGACCCCGCAGCGCCAGGTAAACACCAGGACGACTGGCAGCAAAGTTCATTAAAAGATGTATTTTTGAATGAAGTATCCATCTTTCATGTCTTTAATTCATAATTAACACATCACTTATACTTCATGCAACATTTAAAAGCTGAGAGCTAAATAAGAACCATTTAATAATTATGACATTCATAATCCGATTCAATTAATCGCCTCAATAGTCTAAACGATTGAACCTCTCCGCCTCCAGACTGCAACAGAAGACTTGCGCATCCGCAAAGCTGCTGCTGCTTTTTTATGCAAGAAAAGATGTTTAGTTTAGTTGAGTTTACCTTGATGCACTGCATGGTGATGTGGTTGATGACCCGGATGATGCCGCGGGACCCGGCAACGGCCAGCAGGGGGTGACTCGTGCTGGTGTCGTAGGTCCAGGCGCACGTGTAGAAGTTCTCATCTGCCTTTATGCCAGTTCAGTCAAGAAAATCAACGTAGACACTACAACCACAGCTTTATATGACGGGGACTTGTGCAAAAACATCAATAAAAACAGAACGCAGCGATTTTAAAATGACCCAAACTCATACTTTATCAATAATGGTAAAACGGTACCATATACAGTATACAGGACTGTCTCAGAAAATTAGAATATTGTGATAAAGTTCTTTATTTTCTGTAATGCAAAAATGTCATACATTCTGGATTCATTACAAATTAACTGAAATATTGCAAGCCTTTTATTATTTTAATATTGCTGATCATGGCTTACAGCTTAAGAAAACTCAAATATCCTATCTCAAAAAATTTGAATATTCTTGGAATCTTAATCTTAAACTGTAAACTATAATCAGCAATATTAAAATAATAAAAGGCTTGCAATATTTCAGTTGATTTGTAATGAATCCAGAATGTATGACATTTCTGTTTTTTTAATTGCATTACAGAAAATAAAGAACTTTATCACAATATTCTAATTTTCTGAGACAGTCCTGTATGTTGAACAACATTATTCTGAAAGTTTCCCAATTTGTCGATGCAATTCTCGACAGACTGGTGAACCTCTACACATCTTTACATCTGGGAGGCTCGTCTACCCAAAATCCCCTTTAACACCCAACCGTGTGGATGTTCCTCCCGATGTTTATCCTCCAGATGTTTATTCTCCAGGTGTTGTAGCCCTTGACAACTTTTTTTGAGAACTACTGCTGCCATCAAACTGAAAAAGACTTACCATTGTTCATAAAATGATAAAATGCCATTAAACATCTGTGTTCTATTGCGAATAAAAATACGAGATACTTAAAATCACAAAATTACAAGAGGTGGCAGGATACGTCTGCATCAACGTAGGACTGCAGGAGTCTGATCTCTCCCTGAGAGTGACACTCGTACAGAGTTACCTGGAGGAGAAACCACAGCCGGTTAGAAGACAGATAAACGGGTTAGAGCTCCAGCTGAGATGCTTCATGGTGATACGTTACCCTGTTGCTCCCGACTGTGGCGAACACCAGCGGGTCTCCCTCCTTGCTGTGCCAGTTAAACTGCACCCCGAACAGCGGCTGCCCGTGGTCCTCCTGACACACATTTAGAAGTGATAAGAATATGGAAATAGATGGTTGACATTGGAGACCTACATGACGAGTGAATCACAATCAGACCGTCAGCCTCAACTCAAAAAGTTCTTGTTGGGTCCTGAAGTTGCAACAACGTCTGATATCAGGACTAAGACTAACTCCCAATGTTCACCCTACTTTCTACCACTAGCCTTCAACCACTACCACTTCACCCTAAAAATGAAGCCACAGGCGTAGGGCCCTTGTAATGTTCCCTAGGGATTGGGACACCACTTGCTACGTCACTGCGTGGTTTACGTTCGGGTACGTAAGCGACTGTGTAGTTATGTTTGCACAAACGTCACACCATATCAGGAAGCCCAGAGCTAGAAGCTGTTTTAATTTCAGCTGTAGCATTGTTAATATGCCACTTTATTAAGTTTGAATATTTTTTCAGGCGTAAAAGTAACCGTTAAGATCCCCAACCTGGGCTCAGTTTATCCAAATAACGTCTGTTAAGAAATTTGCTCCCATGTTTTCGGGATGAGAAGAGCCGCCGGCGATTTATGGTTCTGCCTTAAATCGACGCAGAGCCTACGGCGTTGGTGTAACGCGGAACCATAAATCAGCCTTTATTCTGGCGTGATCTGAAAAAAACAATGCATAAACGGGCAAGCGAGTGATTATGTACATTCACTGAGTGAATATTATGAAAGTAAAATATATATTTCTCGCTAGAAATGTAATCAAAACAAATTTTTATGCAGAAACTAACTCAAAATATTGATTTTATTCACTAAAAAATGAGAAATGTCCACCATGTTTTCTTGTTTGATTCGGTCTGCAAATGACGACGTAAAGCATTCTGGGAAAATTTTTCTAGCCCTCGGTCGCCGAGTCAGCATCTGAAATCCCTCGCTGTGAAAGGCTAGATTGATACACACTAGCCCTCGTTATGTCCACTAGCCCTCGTTATGTCCACTAGCCCTACATGCAAAGAGGAATTGGGACACCACTACCCTCACAGGAACGCGCAAAATTTAGGGGTAGGGCTGAAAAGTAGGACGAGGGGGGATTGGAACTGGCCCTGATTATCTGTCTAGGTGCTGTCAAAATATGTGGATCGGTTATCGAAATAATTAAACCAATCAGCAAGCCGACGTGCTGACTTCAGATTTGCTGGTGATGTATGAGGAGTTGCGACAGTATCACAAATGATCGCCGATTCTGTTGAATATGAAGGTGCTGATACTGGAGAGTTTTCACTTCTGGGCATCACAAGCACCGTGTCACTTTTATGGACACAATCCCAACTCTGGAGTTACTTCGGACCGGAAAATCCCACCAGGAAAACTGTGACACGCCCGTCATAAAAGGCAGAGCTTTCCAAAGAAGGCACAATACTGCTAAAATAGAAATTATTAATAAAAAAAACTAAACAAAATAACATTTATCAATTCAAAAGACAGGAAAACAAACTGCAGCTGCAAATTCTTGAGTTTGTTTCCCCAGAAAAGAGAGAAATCCCCCAAACAAAGCCAGGAATATAGACAGATGACGGACAAGACTGGAGCAGTCACTGTGCGATTGTTGCCATCTGTTGTTGGATTTCGCTGCATAACTGAACTTCTCAGACCGCTGTGTTGTTTCCCAGGTCAGAGATACATCCTGAAACTGCACTCATGATATTTCACGTCCGCTAAAAGAAGTGGAGCCAGCTCCACGACACACATCTGGCTTTAAATCTGCATCCACTCTCACGTTTCAGCTCTGCAAATATCTCCATCCATACAACAAATCCCTGTTATACATGATCCGAGCCCACCAGCTCTGCACATACGAGCAAAAACAGGGTGAAAACTCCACCTGAAATAACCTCTTATTACTAATTTGTAGTGTCTATATTGCTGGGTTACGTCAGAGACGTTAAACTCTGCCACTTTCTCTGGCAATTTGAAACCAACTAAGGTGCACTGCTGCTGCCAAGTGGAATAATAGTAACATAAAGACTTGGCCAGAGAGGGATGTAGTAAAACCCAACGAAGCAACAGATCAGTGCAAATACATCCTCGTTTCCACGATGCTCCAGCCTCATCCACCAGTCTTACGCTGCAACACCTTCATTCACAAACTGAAACACGACTAAGCGCATCCGTAACAAAAACATTTGAGAGTAAATGTACCAGTGTGGACACAGTCTAACCCTGCGTTCACACTGAAAGCATCAAAAATCTCCTGACGCCAGCATCTCGCTGTTTGGAGCGTTCACACTGAAAGCTTCATGTACTGTCGACGGTTGCAGTGGGCGGAGCTAAAGCTGCAGTGGGCGGAGCTAAAGCTGCGCTGCAGAACTGGAAGGAACAGTGTATAATATACACTGTATATAGTCTACTCATACATCGTGCACATCTTCCGTTTCCTATTTCACCATAGATCACAGTTTGGGACGCCTTCTTTATATTTTAGCGTTATTTCCGCGTAGATAAGAGTGAGTTTGATGCTCCTTAACAAGTTTGGTCCGGGGATCAACATCAACCGCCAGAGCCCACTCCCGGTGAACCATAAATCAGCCTAGGCTGATTTATGGTTCTGCGTCACACCAAAGCAGAACCAACAGCGTAGGGTACGCGGCGACGCACACCCTACCACGACCCGACGCCAGGGATATTCAATTGGCGGCCCGCGGGCCACATGCGGCCCGCCAGGAGCTTTTATGTGGCCCCTGGTCATATTTCAAAAAAGGGGGTGTTTGTTGAATAATAATAATAATAATAATAATAATATTTTTATAACTGCCTACTATGGACTAAAATGGTTGTGCTCAATGCTTAATATAATATTCAAATAAGGAAATCTTGGTGGAAAGTGGTGCTTTGTCATTATGGCGTGTTTTATTAAAAGTAGGTCAATATCAGCTTCATTAAGTTTGCACAATGCATGGTTTCAAAATGAACTTGCATTCAAAATAATATTTCTTTATCTGAATATTATATTTAACATTCACAATTACTAAATCTGGAGACAATTAATACATAATTCATATGTAAACTAGATATATTCAAATGTATAACACAAATGTATTATATTTACATAAGTCTTCGTCTTTGAGTGCAAAATACATTTTGAAAACCCCCACATTTTCAAATTGTGCGGCCCTCTTCATACAGTCCCTTTGCAGATGTGGCCCCCGGCCGAATCTAGTTGAATACCCCTGCCCTACGCCGTCGATTTAACGCGGAATCATAATTCAGGCTAAGCTGCAGTCTGTCTGCGCTGAACACTGACACACCGGGTCAGAGCGGATTTGGTCATGATGTTTAACCTGTGTTTTGTGATTAATCAGCACGGTTTTTAATTATTTTGTGTTGGATCGATGTAGCAAATAAAATCGTTGGGACCATACAGCTCCTCAACCATCAGATACGTGTTTCACATGAGCAGTTCAGGTAAAAACGGCAGTCAATTCAGCAAAAATGTCATTTTGCTGGATGAAATATATCAATGGCTGATAAAATAAGTTTGTTAGTGCACATCTCTGCTCATGTATGCATGTGAATGAGTGTACATTTGTGTGAACATGAAAGTACAATCTGCATTGAGGCTTCTCGCTTCGAGAATCCCGGTCTGTGATTGGACGCTGCCTCGGCGTCGCCGCTGCTCATTTGCATAAAGTTCAGATTTTTCAACTTCAAATTGACGCAACGCTCCAGTTGCTCTCGCAGCTCCCGCTGCTTCATAGAAAATGAATAGCAGCCGGCTGCCTATGATGCCCGTGACGCTTTCAGTGTGAAAGCAGGGTAACTCTAGTATGTACATCTACATCATCTACACGTAAAACATAGAAGTAGCTAGACAGAAATGTTTTGGAGCAGTTCAAAACGCTTAAAACAAAGCTGTGTTGAGGCTGCTGGAGGAACTCACCCTCAGGCTGTTGACACATTTGAACGAGTATCTGCACTTCTTGGACTTCCACTTGCCCTTGCCCCAGCTCTTCCTGCCCGGGGCGTTGGCTGTGTTTGTGGGGGTGTCCGGACGCTCCGCGTTGGTCCCACTCTCCACACTGACGGCATCGTCCTGCACACACAGCAAAGGTGTTTCTGTCATCATCTCTGCACAAATACAATCACCTTTGACACCATGTGGTGGGATTTAAGTCCTTCTGTGGAACAGATGACACATCTGTTTATTTTTGTAAATATATATATAAATATAAACAACTTTGATACTCAGATGCTCAGACTGACTGAAGCATGAGCAAAAATAAAACAGCACTCATTTAACAAACTCTCTCTCTCTTCTCTCAAACTCATACTTTGACCAAGTATTTTAAAGTTGGAGCAGCATCTGCAGGACTGATGGTGCGGGTGTTTGACCCGGTTCTGCAGATGTTTGATCTGATTCTGCAGGTGATGGACGATTTCTGCAGAAGTTTTACCTGGACCTGCGGGTCTTTGGACTAATCCTGATGTGTGATCTGGCACTGCAGATGTTTGGACTGATCTTTTAGGATGTTATCTGCTCCTGCAGGTATCTGACATGGTCTTCCAGGTGTTTGGACTGATCTTGCAGGTGTTTTATCTAGTCATGCAGGTTGGACATTCTCTTACAGATGTGTGGACTAATCCTGCAGGTATCTGACCTGGTCCTACAGGTGTGTATCTGGTCCTGCAGGTGTGTATCTGGTCCTGCAGGTGTGTTATCTGGTCCTGCAGGTGTGTATCTGGTCCTGCAGGTGTGTATCTGGTCCTACAGGTGTGTATCTGGTCCTACATGTGTGTATCTGGTCCTGCAGGTGTGTTTTATCTAACCCTGGCTGGACAAAGCTGCTAGCCCCCCGTGTTTAGCTGCTCGGCTACCTTAGCACGCTGCTAACCCGCCAGAAGCTTCTCGGTTCTCGTTTCTCTCCGCAGGAAAGAATCGGCTGGACTACTTACATTCTCGTCTCCGGACAGGTCGGGGTTACTGTTCTCGTCACTGCTTAGTTTCTGTTTTTTGGCCGGTATTTCTTTTCCCGCTTGAGACAGGGACTCGGACATGTTCTTGTTTTCCCTCATTTTGGCTGAGACTCCCGCCTCTTCCGCTTCCGGCCGCGCAAGGGCTGCCGGGAACTGTAGTCTTTACTCCGATTACACCGTTGGGGAAAATAACGAATACTTTCATGGCAAAGCACATTACAAAAATAGTGTATCAGGGCCAGGCAGGAGAAAAATAAAAATCATATTTTAGAGGAGCAAGATTTTTTTTCCTAAGGCACTTCAAGAAAAAAGTCGAAATGTCTAGAAAAAAGTTGAAAAAAATCGAGATTAATGTTTTTATTCTCGAAATGTCAACTTTATTCACGAAATTTCGACTTTTTTCCTCGAAATTGTATTTCAACATTAATCTCGACATTTCGACTTTTTTCTCAAAGTGCACAATAAAAAAAAATAATCTTCCCCTCTCAAATATTTTTTCTCCTGCATGGCCCTAATACGCTTTCGTAAAAAAAAAACTATACCATCTAAAACAACCACATACGAGCAAAATACCTTACAAAAATAATACAGAGCCAAAATGTAAAGCCTAAAGAGGTTAATCAAAAACATTTAATTCATTGACCGTCAACAATTGTGTACTTCTTTAAAGGTAAAGGTTTTGGTAGTTTTCCAGTCAGGGGAATCGTTTATTTGTTAACGCAGTGCCAAACAGGAAAGTCATCAGCAATTAAAGAAAAGTATCTACTCCAAGCCTCAGTTACGTTGACTTATTAACTAGAGAGATAAATCCTCTTCCCTCTAAAAGTAATCTGGCAGCACAGCGTTGGACTCCAAAACTGCATCTGAAAAAGACACAATACTTCTGGAGCAACGTCCTTTTGAAAAGTCATGTGGACTCATCCAAAACCAGAACCGTGGAGTCTTTGAGGAGACTTCAAACTCATCCGTTCACCAAAAACACTGATAACCGTCCACTTTAGGTTATGGCCTCATCTGTGACCAATGTAACAATGTACATGGTAACGTTTAGTTCAGGGGTCGGCAACCCAAAAAGTAGAAAGAGCCATATTGGACCAAAAACACAAAAAACAAATATGTCTGGTCTGGAGCCGCAAAAAATGAAAAGCCTTAGAATGAAGACAAATGGCAAAAGTCGAAATGTCGAGAAAAAAGTCAAAATGTCGAGGAAATAGTCAAAATTTCGAGAAAAAAGTTGAAATATCGAGATCAATGTTGAAGTACATCTTGAGAAAAAAGTCAAAATGTTGAGAAAAAAGTTGAAATGTCAAGAAAAAAGTCAAAATGTCGATATTAATGTTGAAGTACAATTTCGAGAAAAAAGTCGAAATGTCGAGATTAAAAAGGAAAGGAAAAAAGAAAAAAAGAGAAAAAAAAGACAAACATTTTTGAAAAAGCTCCAGGAGCCACTAGGGCGGTGCTAAAGAGCTGCATGCGGCTCTAGAGCCGCGGGTTCCCGACCCCTGGTTTAGTCGATCAGACTTCTGCTGAAGCTGATCAAACTGAATAAGAAAAGATTATAAAGATTGTTTATATATGAATTTATTTAAAAAACAAGTTTTAAATCACAATATTTAAGTACAGAGAAATTCTACAGCATCGTCTCTGCTTCTTGGAAAGAGACCTCGCTCATTTCTTCAGACAGTCCTTCATCCTCTTGCTCCTCCTCCTCCTCCTCCTCCTCATCTTCCTCCTCCCCAGCCGGCCTCTTCACCCCCCTCTGCTTGGAAAGGGCCACCGCGTAACGGATGTTATACATGTTAAAGTCGCAGCTGTGCGGAAAAAATTAAGAGCAAAAATTAATTAGCTTCATCGTGGATTCATCGACCATCAGGTGTAAAATCACGACGTCTCGGTAAAAGAAACACTTACAGTTTGGACATATTTTCAAAGTGTCTCTGAAGGCTCTTCTGCAGCGCCTGCAGCGTCGGCATTAAGGACCCGGACCTGCAAGTCAAACACAATCCCACCCAGCCGCTCAGAATCGTGTCCTCTGAGCAAACATGCATTGAATTAAAGTGACAGGAACTGCTCCCAGACCTGTTCTTGAGCTTCTGTCCGTGCAGCATGAGCAGGTTCTGGGCCCAGGTCATGTAGAACTGCATGTGGCTGGACTTCTCCAAACACGTGGCCACGAAACCCAGCAGCTTCTCCACGTAAACGTCGGGCAAAGAGCCGCAAACCACCGGGACTGGAACACAAACACCCACGTTATTTTGATTGACAGCTGAAACTCGCTTTTTAAGGCTGATTTATGGTTCCGCGTTACACCAACGCAGAGCCTACGGCGTCGGGTACGCGGCGACGCACCGAATGGTGTGCGTCGCCACGTAACCTACGCCGTAGGCTACGCCGTCGATTTTACGCGGAACCATAAATCAGCCTTTATTCACCGCACTACCCGCCCGTGCGCTGCTGAAAGAAACTCCTAAAATAACTCCTTAAAGAGTAAAGAGACAAGTAAAAGATGGGTGAGTACTTGTAATCTTCCTGCGTTTGTACTTTCTAAACAGAAAACAAGCTTGATATTGTGATATTTAAATGTTCTTGTATTTTCTTCCTGCTGCTCACGTTGAAAGCCGGTTAAAGCGCTGTAGGAAACAGTCATGGATGAGGAACGGCTGATCCAGTTAGTTGAAATGAGAAGTTATCTCTATGATTCCTCCTCATTTCACTACAAAAACCTCAATAAAGTGTCAGAAAGAAATATTTGCTTATTATTATATATTATCTTATTATTATATCTTATTATCTTATCAGAACCTTCCAGCTCCCTGGCGATCTCCCTCCAGCAGCTGCCACTTTATTGAGGTTCTTATATTGAAATGACTGTTTCCTACAGCGCTTTCAACCGGCTTTCAACGCGAGCGACAGGAAGAAAAAGAAAGCAGGGTGTCCGACAAATGTTCAGCTCAAAACGGCGCAGCGCTGCGTCGCTGCGGCCAGTTAGGACAGTCCAATAGAAAATAAAGCAATGGAACTGTTTTTGTCGCTGACGCTCGCTCGCATCGCATGCAGTTATGACACAGTGTTAGAAAGTCACCCACTCTGCTCGTGCGGGACCTTCTCCAGCACTTCCTGCTTGAGCGCCTTCTCGTTGAGTCTGAAGGCCAGGACGATGGCCGACGCCCACTCCTGCAGGCGCAGCTGCTTCCGTATGCTAGCCGGCGTCACGTCCAGGTCCAGGTCGTACGGGTCAAAGACCAGGGACCCGTCCAGGGAGTAGACCAGCAGGCCCTCGGTGGTGGTGGCCGCCCAGCTGCGACCTGAGAGGATGAAACACATTACTGGAGATGGAGAACAACCTCAAAGATGTCGGGCTTTTTCAAAGTTGCAGTAAACTTTTTTTTTTTCTCATGTTTCATGGTAGTCCATGTAAATTATATTACACAATAAACATTTTTTAAAGGATTCAACAGAATACCCTGTTTTATATTTTACCACACACACACACAAAAAAAAACAAAGTAAAATAAATAAGGACACAAAACTTAACATAACAAACACCCCATAATACGTAATTATAAACAGGTCCCAAAGTAAGTACCAATTACCAATCAAACTCTGACTGAAGACAATAATAATAGGAAAAATTAAGTAATAAAATAAAAGACACACAAAAACAACAACTAAAATAAAAAAAATTAATGAAGAAAAAAAAGAAGATAAATAAAGAAAAATTTAAATAAACAGACATAAGAGGAACCCTAAAAAAAATAAACATGGTTAGCAATATCATACTTCCCTATAATTAAATTAAATTAAATCAAATTAAATTAATCTTCCAAGGATGCCAAAGAATTAACCAAAGAAAGAATAGGTTCCCAAATATAAGAAAACTTATCAGAGCAACCCCTAATACCGTATTTAATTTTCTCTAAATATAAAAAGGACATCAGGGGCCTTATGTACTAAGAGTGCGGCGCACAAAAAACGTGCGTACGCCACTTTCAACGCTCACGGTCGGATGTACAAAGAATAACGTGAACGTAGAAAGCTGCGGTCCTTCTCTCACACATTAAGGCTTTTGTACGCACTTTTCTGAGGTTCTGCCCGTTGGCGACACTCACTGGTGATGCAGTGAAGTGCAGAATATGAGGAAACTTAACGTCAACAATAAATTCACGACCACGTGAAGGACACGACAATCCCGACATCACCAGATAAATTACACAAGAGTGGAGCTGCAACAATCTCACAATCAACCACATGATCTGAACAAACAACTAAAGGAGCTCAACGATGGAACCCGCAAATCCTGATGGAGCTTTGGCTCCGTTAGAGGAACCTGCTGATGGCAGGATCAGGAGCGAGTCCTCAGGCACCACACTGATCTGCTGGTCCAGGACTAAGACTGGACGATCAGCTGGTTTAGGTACCAAGAGGATCCTCCTGGATCTCTGTCCTGAACTGGACCAGCTGCTCCGGTTCAGACCAACATGATGCTTCAGCTGGAGCTGCTGCAGGTCGGACATCTCTGTCACCATGACGACCGTATGGGAGGACTACTGGAGATAAAAGCCAGACCCTAAACATCCCATAACTGTGTCTGGACAGAAATACATTAAAATTAATTTTGAAGCAAAAACCGGTGTTGTGCCAAAAAGTGATTGCCTGCCAGAATCTGATTTCTTCTGATTTGTGGCCGCGGGAGCGCGCACAGCAGCCCGTTGAGCGAGAGCGCTACAACGTCAGAGTTTCAGATTATGAAGCTCAAGAATGAGATCAAGTCATATTTAGGCAGAAACAACCTTTCATTAACTGTATTTGGCCTTCAATCAATTTTTGGCACGACACCTGTCTCTCCTCCTGCGGATGAAACACTCCGAGTTACAGCAATTTTGCTCTTTATTTCTCACGTTTGCACCTCGATAATCCCGTCGGCACAAATTGTCTTTATTTCTGCAGCAGAGGAATCAGATCGTAATGCTTCATGTTTTAAATATAAATGTATTTTGTTCACATTGTTATACTTATGAGAGTGGTGATCGCGGACATCCATAATGTGTAAGACTCAATAAATGTTACATTGGTCTTAATGCGTCAGCATGACAATAAAGCAGAACGAGGAGCCGTTTTTCATCCACCAAAAATTCTGGTGTCGGTTCTTAAATTACAAACAAGAAAAGCAGAGTGTAATGATGCACTAACGCTGCCCATAAACATTCACAAACCCGTACGATCATAATAAAACCACAACTCTTCACGGAACGCAACGCAAAGCAAAGAACAGCATAATGTAGGTGTCAAAGTGAATCCCAGAAGGGCCGGTGTCCTGCATGTTTTAGATGTTTCACTGCTTTAACACACCTGATTCTAATTAATCATCGTCACCAACTTGTCATCAAAGTCTGGATAGTTCTGTTGATGACACAGTCACTTGTATCATGGTGCAATGAAGCAGGGAAACATCTAAAACCTGCAGGGACACCGGCCCTCGAGGACTGGAGTCCGACACCCCTAAATGCCCCAAAATGAATTATTTATTCCAGCTCAGAGCTAAGGAAAGCATTCATTATTGCAATACTTCAGACAAGTCTTGTTAGGAAGAGCGGTTTTTAATGGATAATTATCTTCATATCATATTCAAACATATATTTGAGGGAGGAGACAAGGCGGAGTGTTGTGCTCCCGCATGTGCGCTCAAATCCACGCTGATTGGGATGTACAGAGAAACCTGCGTGGATTTGGGCGTACGCATAGCTTTGTACATATGAATTTTTGCGGTCTTGTTAATTCCACGCACGGATTCACGTTGAAGTCCACGCACTCTTAGTACATGAGGCCCCAGGTCTTTCAACCAAGAATTGGTTGATGGAGGTTGCAGTTGCAGTTGCAGTAAACTTAAGCATCATTAAAAGAAAAAGAGGAATAAAAACTGCAAGAAAAGCCAAACTTCTGGTCTCCTTTGGCAGCTTTTTATCAGCGTAACCTACCGGTGGGAGAGAATCTCAGCGAGCTGACTCTGATCTCTGGCTTGAAGTGACGAGAACTCATGTCTCCTTTAATGACAGACGAAGAGACGGAAAAGAAAATAAATCCATTAACAGTTCACCTGAACCCTGGGAACAGAGCTCAGACACACGTAGGGAGGTCATCTCAGCGTTAAGGTGTTTGTACCTCTCCGTACTCCCGGCAGGCTGATGTTGACCCCGTCCCCGTCTCCGGCTCCCTCGTCCACCAGAGCCAAGCTGCCGAACTCCGTCATCTTCCGCCGGTCCAGAAACTCCTGCAGGAGAAGCCGGACAATGACACACTCTTCCCTGACTGTTACCGCCCTCTTGGAGGAACCCAAGGTAACAAATGTTTGTCAAGCCATTTTTAGCAGTTAAAACCTGATCTACAGTGACTGTGTTTCCAGCATCAATAACCCTTTTAAAACCTGAATATTGGCAATAACCTGAATTTGCACGGCCATGTAAACACCAATAACCCCTTTGAATAACCAATTTGCTCATATTCCGGTTTTTAAAAACCCCAATATGACCCCTGGGTTACTCCTTTTAAAACCTGAACATTGGGTCATGTAAACACCAAACGGAATATCCCCATCAAACGGAACAGGAATCTGTTTTCTGCACATGCTCTGTTCACAAGGAATCCTGGTCTTTTGAGTCCAGGAAGTTCTTATAAACACGGAGAAACCAAGACCAGGAGGAGACTAATCACTTCATAAATGTAATGAAGGATATGAACATTTCTGCATTTGTAGACGGTAGAAAGTACCGGGATAGAAGATTTACAAGAAGGTGAGCAAAGCAGCATTTGTTTTGAATTTGGATACAGGAAGAAGAAGCAGAAATGACGGGAATTACATCATCACGTTCTCCGTGCGTCGCTGGTTTGATCCAGATATCCTGAATGATTAATTACCATGGAAACGGAATATTCCTTACCAGAGTTTGAAAAGATTTGGCATCCTTTAATCTCTTTTCTTAAAGGAAAGTGAACTGTGCAGTCTGTGGGTGGATATGGGAGGGAGGATGGGTGGGTATTATGTGTGCCTTGGCTTTCGGTTTTTTGTTTTCCCTTTATTTTTTCGTGTTTTGTTTCCTCAGGTTATTCTCACAGCTCGGTTTAGACATTTGTAGAATTTCTTTTTCCTTTACACACAATCGAGCCCAACTGTGCTTTGCTCCCTTTTTTTTTTTTTTTTTTTTTTTTTTAGTTATTTTTTATTATTTTTACTATTATTTGTATTTCATCTACTGCTATCTATTGTTCAATTTTTGTAAAAATAAAAAAATGTCTAAAACTGTTGCAATTGAAGATTATTTGTTCAATATAAATATTTGAAACAGTAACTGGAATATTAGCACTAACCCAGATTTTGACTGCATGTAAACGTAGTCACTGTAATACCACTTCTGACCACACGGGGCATTAAGACCTGCTGTGCCAACAGAAGAGGCCACTTCGTACCTCCATGGCATCAAAAGACAAGTTGCAGGAGATCTCAAACTTCTTCATGAGCATCTGCTCCTTGACGTTGTAGATGCAGACGAACTTGGACTGGCCTCCTGCCAAGATGGACTCCCCGTCCGCCGAGTAGCACAGCGACGTGAAGGACCTGTGTGACGGAGCGAACGCGGTTTAGGAGGGGTTTAAAGACGGCGATGGGAGCAGATGGCGACGGCGTGCCGGCGTCCACTCACTTCCCCTTGGCCAGCTGCTTGGCCGTGATCTTATCGGCCTCTTTGCGGCCCGTCTGCAGGTCGTGGCGTCCGGCCACGGAGCCGGTCTGCGTGGCCGTGTGAGGGTTCCAGAAAGCCACCTCGCCGTTCAGGGTGGCCACGGCCAGCTCCTGGCCGTCGGGCCGGTACGTCACCGACAACCCTGAGGAGAAACAACACAGAGAGGGAAGATGGAGCACAAATACTCAAATATTAACTTTCAGGCTGTTTTCCCCCAAATATAAACACTTAACATCAAAATTATCAGAACCTTTATGAAATCAAACTAAAAACAGTTCATAGTTTGGTTGTTTCTGAAAGAACTTCAGTAAATCTCTTTAGATTTCCATTAAGGGAAATCAGGAAATGTTATTAACTTGTGAATATAAGCAGCAGCAATTTCATGGACGTCAATATACAGGACTGTCTCAGAAAATTAGAATATTGTGATAAAGTCCTTTATTTTCTGTAATGCAATTAAAAGAACAAAAATGTCATACATTCTGGATTCATTACAAATCAACTGAAATATTGCAAGCCTTTTATTATTTTAATATTGCTTATAGTTGCTTACAGTTTAGGATTAAGATTCCCAGAATATTCTAATTTTTTGAGATAGGATATTTGAGTTTTCTTAAACTGTAAACCATGATCAGCAATATTAAAATAAAAGGCTTGCAATATTTCAGTTGATTTGTAATGAATCCAGAATGTATGACATTTTTGTTTTTGTAATTGCATTACAGAAAATCACAATATTCTAATTTTCTGACAGTCCTGTAGACGTGTTTTGGATATTTGTCATGTTGGAAGACCCGTGCTAGACCTTTTCATGATCCCCTGCATCATAAACAGAGGTGTCAAGTAAGAAAGTACAAATACTTCGTTACCTTACTTTAGTAGAAATTTTGGTTATCTTTACTTCACTGGAGTAATTATTTTTCAGACGACTTTTTACTTTTACTCCTTACATTTTCACACAATTATCTGTACTTTTTACTCCTTACATTTTAAAAACAGCCCCGTTACTCTATTTCATTTCGGCCTTTTAATAAAAACTATCCAGTTAAATTGCTCCATCCGGATAGAGTGAATTTGGTTGTGGTTGTTTCAGATGTTCTTGTCCAGTTTTGTTCTTACATCCGTTCCCTCAGATTCCTGCAACTAAACTTGGATGTACATTCCAATAAAGGTTAGGATAAATGATAACATGCCTCTGAAGTTTGACTTTTTGCACCATTACAATACTTATAGGCAACTAGTCATCATATCTCCTGCTCTCTGAAACACATGTTAATGCTCAATAGTACACATATATGGTTCTTTAATATATTTGCATTATACTAAGATGCATTCATTTTCAATGGCTTTTGTCCTTAATGGCTTTTTTCCCCCTTACATTACTTTTACTTTTATACTTTAAGTAGTTTTGAAACCAGTACTTTTATACTTGAGTAAAAAACTTGGGTTGATACTTCAACTTCTACAGGAGTATTTTTAAACTCTAGTATCTATACTTCTACCTGAGTAATGAATGTGAATACTGAAGACACCTCTGATCCTAAATGAGGTTACCTGCCACTCGAGCACCAAAACCCCACAGTTCCTGATCATTCTGATCTCAACTGTTAATTGTGCTGTTTCCATGTGGCGCCATCTAGTGGCGACACACAGCAACAGCGTGAATGAGGTGAAACCCCGTGTTTACCATCAGAGGTGAGGGGAAGGGTCTCCTTGACCTGCCAGCTGTCCAGCATGTCCCAGAGGCGGACGGTGCGGTCCCAGGAGACGCTGGCCAGGATGGACTGGACCGGGCTGAAGCACAGGCAGCTGACCGGGCCCTCGTGTCCCCCCAGCACCTCCAGCAGCCTGCCGGTCTGCATGGACCACAGGAAGATCTCGAAGGAATCCTGCGCTCCGGCGCTCACCAGCTCCCCGCTGGCGTCCACCGCCAGGGAGGAGAACTGGGCCGGCCGAGGCGACGTGAAGGTCCTGAAGTTTCGGTACCTGCAATCACAGAGTTCTTGGTGATTACCGTTCTCCGGGTTTTGGTACCTCCTGAAGGTAAAAGCAGCGTGGGGCTCTGGTCACCTGTGCAGGTCGAAGGCCCGGACCGTCCCGTCCAGGGAGGCGCTGACGATGACGAAGCCGCTGGAGGTGAAGGTGACGTTGGTGACGCTGCTGCTGTGCTCGGTGAAGGTGACGAAGCAGAGGCCGGTGTTGGTGTTCCACACTTTCACCTGAACACATCAGACCACAGAGATAAACGCCTTCTGTCTGGGTTAGGCTTGGGCGGTATTACCATATACTGTCGGTGTCTAAAAATAGCAGCGGTATCATTTTCAATACCGTCATGAAAAAATGCAATGGACTTATATAAGAGGTAACAATTAAATATCAAATAAAAGTCATTTAATGCCTAAAATTGGTTCTATGTCCAGTAGCACGTATGTGTGGTTGAATTTTCAGTTTTACTTCAATAGTTGAATATGTTTTAGCCTACATTTTAAGACTTTCCATAAAGTTTATGAACGTGATGTCATCACCTGACGGAGCGGAGAGAGACGCACTGGGAGAGAGAGGGGGAGAAAGATGGCAGGTCGCGCACCGAGTGACTTGGTGTGTAAAAAAGAAAACGACCTCGAGCTAACAGTCAATAAAAACTGCAATTCCTAAAAAGCTGGAGGCCAAGTATGAATCTCATTCAGTGCACAAATTAATGCGAAAGTGCAGTTTCCTCGACCGTCGTTACCGCAGAGGATATAAGACTGATGATAACGCACTGGCTGAAATCAAAGCTGAATTCCAGGCTGAGATCGTGAGCTTAGAGGGGCGACACCAGCAGCAGTGGAATCAGAATCCAAGAGACAGAGCACGACCTGAACCCCCATGAAAAAGGATGTCTCTGGGAATAAACCTCCTACAGAAACGAGCCGCTGCAGCGGCAGGTCCAGTCGGCACCGCAGAGGAGCGAGCCAGCGTGGAAATAACAGCTGAAATAACGGCCCCGGCTCGCTCAAATTGATTTGTGTTGTATTTGCACTTTTTTTATAAGCTGCATTTGTTGTTAATAAAAGTTGTTAATATTAAGCATGTTATGTTGTTATTGTTCAGTAATAGTGTTTGGTATTCAGTTTCTGAACGGTGAAGGCTCAAGCCAACAGTTTGGTAAAACCACTTGAGGTTTACGTCATCATTTTTAATTAGTCACGGTAATACCGTATACCGGGGTAAAATGTGGAGGAAGTTTGACGGTATCAAAATTTAGATACCGCCCAAGCCTAGTCTGGTTCTGGTTCCTGTTGACGGCTCTTTTAACGGCGGACGACTCACTTTGCCGTCGTCTCCTCCCGTGGCGATGTGCTGCCCGTCCGGCGAGTACGCCAGCGCCGCCATGTTGTTGAAGTGTCCCTGCTGCTTGAAGACGTACGACTCGCTCTGCCACTCCCACACCAGCAGCTGACCCATCCCTGGACACATGCAGGTCAGAGTTTTACTCCATCACATCAAACAATTAGATTATAAGATGAAAAAACAAACTCTTACGGGAACATCCGAAGGCGATCCAGTCTCCGGAGTCGTTTATAGACACGGATGCAATCCTCTGATCTGAAATGCTGCAGGAAACGATGAAACGGAGCGTCAGGTCGGGTAAAAAGAATCAAGAAGGATACAGCTTGGAAAGATGATTCACCTCCAACTTTCAAGTTTTTTTTGGATCAAATTTAAGTTTTTTTACCATTGGAAAAATTAACTTTGGAAAAATACAACCGTGGTCATATCTTTCAAGAATTTTGGTTTCCATTATTTTCAAAACTGGAGAATTTTTCCAAAGGGGACCAATGAGTATCTCTATTTTCAAACTTGTGCCTTATATGTATGTATGTTTGTATGCATGCATGTATGTTTGTATGCATGCATGTATGTATGTATGTATGCATGCATGCATGCATGTGTGTGTATATATATATATATATATATATATATATATATATATATATATATATATATATATATATATATATATATATATATATATATATATATATATATATAGTTTGATATTGCTGTTGATGCCATTATTTTTTTTATTTTATATATATTTATTTAATTTTGTTCTCCCTTAATGTATGATTTTTTTTTTGTTTTTTTCCCTAGGGCAATTATGGGGAAGGTAGGAATGTGGGTAGCATAGAAATCGTGAATGTGAAAATGTGAATTGTGAAAAATATGGTGAAATAAAAAGATATTAAAAAAAAAAAAAAAAAAAAAGAAGGAAACAGCTCAGGCGTCTTTGTCTGATAAAACATGTCGCCGCTCATCTTTTGAAACACCGTGAAACTGAAGTTTTCATTTTGTACGTCACATGACGATGGAGAGCGGATGCGATCTCGTCGTCGTCATGACAACGGCAGCTGGAAACAGACGGAGGCCTCTCACCTGAGGGAGTGAACCAGGTTGAACTCCGGGAGCTCGTGCAGGTGGAACATCCCTGAGGCGAAGCCGGTGACCAGGATGTGGGAGGGTTTGTGGAACGCAGCGGCCGTCAGGTTGTTGAAATCTCCCTCCTTGTTGAAAAAATGTCTGCAGGCGAAGAAAAAAAGAGTTGTTTGATGGTTTGTTCATAAGCACACTTTCCAGCATCACTCTCACTTGCTTGTTTTTACCAAAACTTAAAACCTGCAAAAGACCAAATAATCCATTTTTGTACCCGGTTTTGAATTAAAAGTAAAATCTTAAGATCCTGTATGCAAACCAAATTTAAAAAAAAAGCACTTTAAACAAACCTGAGTTTGCAAACCGTTGACATTTACGTTTGATATAAAATGTCAGAACGTGAAGATATGAAACTGTCTCCAAACAAGTTAGTTTAGTTAAATTGAATATTGCTCAATCTCCATAGTTGTTAACGGAGATTGAGCAAAATCCCGATCACGAGATCAGAAATCGGGGCTGATCGTGTGATTTCTGAGCAATCTGGAGAAAATTATCAGACTTTTTTTCATTTTTATTTCACTGAATGACAATATTCAGTTATTTATTGTCTGTCAATCAGTTTCACCGTTAACCACGGTGCGGGGGAGGGACCACTTCCTCTTTAATTGCTTTCACAACTTTTTTCCTCTCTTCTACGGCATCTATAACAATTATATACAAGTTGGAAAACCAGTAGCTGCTTTCTTGACTGAGGAATTGGTATAAGAGGCTGGCGTAAACGTTACGCAAACGTTGAGGCGGCTCCTCTGCATTTCAGAAATGTCTGCAGTTTAGAAATATTTCAACAGTAAACGCAGCGCTGCAGCTTCCAGTTTGGGAATTGTTTGGAGCAAAAAGAGCAAAAGGAGGGAGCTGCTGCTTCTTTTTTTTAATTAAAAAGGTCGATACTCTAAATCAAATGACTCAGGGCTTAAGAAGTGTGATCAGGACACCTCTACAAATGCTGCAGGTCGATGTATAACTGAAGTCAGCAAACATAAACGTCGTCTTACTTGCTTATCTGCTTGTAGCGAACGTTCTTGGTCTGGCCTTTGTCTTTGGGATTGTCAGATTTCCCTCTGATCACCTCTCCCTCCTCTTCCGCCAGCGTGTCCTCCTCCTCTTCCTTTCCCTCCGTCGAGGTGTCAGGACTGTCCTGCGTCTTTCTCAGGACCAGGCCGTCCAGCTCCGTGTCGCTCTCCCAGACGCACAGAGTCCCGTCCTGGCTCACCGTGTACAGCTGTTGGGAATGGGTGATATTTTACCGTTCACGATAAACCGTCAAAAAAATTCCCCACGGTAAGAATTTGTCATCTTTTGTGTAAAGCTGATTTATGGTTCTGCGTTAAATCCACGCAGAGCCTACGGCGTAGGGTATGCAGCGAAGGAAATGGTTGTTACATTTTGATATAACGTTTGACTATTATGAAAAAAAATTGCAATAGTAACTAATTTGTGGCATGTTCCAAACAAAAGTTTATCTGCACATTTTTTTTATATTAGAAGAGGTCATCACTGATAGGATTTTATTTTCAGTGAACTTTTATTTATTTGTCCTGTTTCTTTATTTATCAGGTTGTATTTTTTTCTACTTTGTGATTTTATAAGCTAAGACAGGGGTCGGCAACCTGCGGCTCTAAAGCCGCATGCAGCTCCAGACATATTTGTTTTTTGTGTTTTTGGTCCAATACGGCTCCTTCAACATTTTGGGTAGCCGACCCCTGAGCTAAGAAAACTTGAAGGACAATGGTATTTTTGCTGTTTGCACTGTTATCCCACTGTTTAAGCCATACAGTTTGAATAAATGTTGAATCTGTTCTTGCATTTCAAACTTGTTTAAGTTGAGTCATTACAGTTTTGCAGTACAGGTAGACTAATTTAATTTTTTTTTATTAATTCAATTTAATTGATGTAGTTTAGTAGTATTCAGTATTCTTTTAGAGCAGTGATTTGGGGGCTCCAAAGACTGAATGTGGTGATAGATTTAGAGTTACAAAGGTGGAGTTGAATTGGTATTTTTTTTAATCGTCATTTTTATCGTTATCGGGATAAATGCCAGAAATTATTGTGATACATTTTTTTTAGTCCATACCACCCAGCCCTAACAGCTGTTGAATCAAATCGTGTTTAATTTTGAAGCAAAGACACATTAAGTATAAATGATACAGCAGAGAAAGGCCGGCGTGGACAACACATACATCTAGACTGTCCTTCTCAAAGAAACAGCCCACGATGAGGTCCTTGTGTCCTCCCAGGGAGTAGTAGATGAGGTTGGCCCAGCGCTCTGCACCAAACACCCACGTGGACATGTCTTTGCTGCCCACCACAAAACACCTGAGGAGAAAGAGAAGAATCAGAACCATTCCTCTTCTCCTTCTTGTCCGCTCTGACATCTTTGGAGCTGGGACTCACTTGGAGTCGTCCGTCCAGTCGATGCAGGTGGTTTCATCGTACGGGCCGTAGTAGCTCTTGTCTAAGACGAAGGCGTTAAACTCCCGCTGCTTCCCGGGGGCGTGGTACATCAGCGCCACGTTCTCCTTCGTGGCGACAAACTTCCTGGAGGAGAAAAAAACCCGGGGGAAACGTCAGATCCGTTTTCATCCGTCTCTAACGTGACAAATCAACGTAACCAGTACTCCAGTTGTATAAAAAAAAAAAAAAATCAGGAAAAATCAGGGGGGATGGTGGATTTGATCATATGGGGACAGATCATTTGTGCTGGTTACAAATAATATAATATGTTACAAATAATAGCAGTGACCAAAACACCTGCAGAAATACTGCAGGAATGACATAGCAGCAGTTAAATGCAGCCTTCTGTAAGCTTTAAATATCCACTGGGCTTACATCAAATACATCAAAACACAACAATAAAAAACACTTTTCTGAACTTATCAATATGACTCTGTCCTTCACAGGATAAGGAAAATGGATCACTGCAAAAACTCACAATCTTAACAAGAATATTTGTCTTATTTCTAGTTAAAATGTATCATTTTAGTAAAATAAATCTCATTACACTTAAAACAAGACTCATCACTGGAAAAAACAACAATTTTCACCTGTTTCAAGTAGATTTTCACTTGAAATAAGTAGAAAAATCTGCCAGTGGAACAAGATTTTTTTGCTTGTAATGAGAAGATAAATCTTGTCCCACTGGCAGATTTTTCTACTTATTTCAAGGGAAAATGTACTTGAAACAGGTGAAAATTGTCAAATAAGTTATTTTTCTGGTGTTATTTTTCTGGTGATGACTCTAAATGTTGAAATATCAGTAAAACCACATTCATTGATGAAATGACATAAGGGATGGAAAGGGGGGATGGCAGTTTTACAGGGGGATGATTTGGACTGTTTTTATTTCAGGAGGGGAATGGTATCCCCCCTCAACTCCAGTACTGAACGTAACCGTCCTCACCTGCCATCGGGGGAGAAGCGGATGCTGCTGACGGGTTTGTGGAAGTGGAAGTGATGCAGGACGGCTCGGGTGACGAGACTGACCAGCAACGCTGCTCCGTCTGTTCCAAACAAACATGTCGTTTTATCGTTTTGTTACAGACACGACACGTTTGTTCGCAGGAGACGTCCTTACCTTCATCCACCACGACCGCCAAACTCCCATCAGGAGACAGACCCACACACGTTATATTCTTTGTGGTGGAGACGGGCAACGTCTCAGAGGTGTTGCTGCATGACAAAAACAAAAAGATTGAAACTCCTCTTAAAGCCAGTCACAGGACTTTAAGTGATGTCACTAACATGTCACTAACACTTTGTGCACATCATCCAAGGTGATCGCCTCTGCATCTTCCACTCCCTGAATTTTACTCCTTACTTACTTCTTCAGGTCAAAGACAGAGATTCTGTTCCCAACAGGACTGATCACAGCATTCCCATCCTTGGAAAAGTTCAAATTTCCCTGGCGATAGACGGCTCCAAGCAAATTGGAAAACTAAAAAAACAGGGATCACGTTTTAGTTTGAATGAAAATGATTGTGCAAGGTTACTGTCCAGAAGCTTGTACAAATAATTAACAGACATGCATGGATGATGTTGCTTTAAAATAAACTTGTAGTTCTCAAGATCTGTCTTGGTCTCAAGAACATTTTTTTGTGATCTTGGTCTTGTCTCGGTCTCGGATAATTAAGAGTCCGTTACACACCAAGGTGACAGAATCTTGTATCAGCAGTTCTTCCTCTTGTTAATGTACAGTTTTGTAAACTATTTGTATTTTGCATTTGATTTAATGTTTTGGTGCATCTGCATGTGTCTGTATTTAATTACAGTATTGTGTTTATAAAGGCTGTGTTTGAATAAATATATGAATAATATTTGCATATCGTTGTGATTGATTAAGCATCAGGTCTATGCCATTTCAGTGATGCTGATATTCAGTGTAATTTGTCTACTATAAACGGCAAATAATGCAATTTCAAGTCGATAATTGTATCTTTAATATTTAAAATTCAGGTTTCATCTCCAAATTAAGTCTAATTTAAATCAGTAACATTTACTATTCATTCTTTTCTGAGGTGGAGGGGGGTGTTGGAGGCTGGTTATTCTGCTAGAGGACTTTGGGACTAGTTAGTAGTCGAGTCAATCCTTAAAAGCACTGGAGTCAATCCTCCAATAGTGTAGAAATAGCGGTAGTGCAGTCGCCACACATATCTGATCTCAGCTGATGGATGAAAACATTTATAGTGAGTTCAACATCATCATCCACTTCTCTGTGTTATTGATCTGCAGTTGAATACAAGCTCATATGGAAACTAACTGAACCAGGATGATGGAATACAATCACGCAGGATCAGGAAATAACTAGGTTTTTATTGGTCTCGGTCTGGAGCTGAACTAGTCTTGATATTCTCTGGTCTTGGTCTTGGTTTAGGGGTCTTGACTACAAGTCTACTTTAAAAGTACATAAAAATATGTTTTGGTTAATCAAAAGTTACCCGAATGAACAATGAAAGCTAATGCTTTTGATAACATACTCAACTGAATGTAGTAAACGCGTATATTATCCCCAACATCGGCTAACATCTTAAATGTAATATTTTCAAAATAGAGTCTTGTAACGCCTTTTTCGTGCACACAATCACTCCGAAGTGACGCCAGTGAATCAGTGCGATACTCACCCTGTACGCGAACTTCATCTTTCCTCACTTCTCCTGGACTTGTGTGCATTTATTTCTGATTTAATTCTTTAATCATAAATTCTGTCTGATTTCTCCACACATGGCTCTTCCTGCTCCCCACGTGTGAGGGTTCTGTTGACACTCTCCGGCTGGAGTGGTTACAGCGCCTCACAGCGCCCCCTGGCGGCGGGGAGGCGCGGCGTCTCAACGCACCAGCAGGACAGACGGCTCCATGTCCTTTTCATAAACTGGTTGTGAAACTGTCCCTTTGGCACAAATACAAGCTGCTAAAACAATCACAAATGACACTAACACGAATAAAGGTTGTCTTTTGTCCCAATTATGATAGCACAGTAGATGTCTTACACCTTTTTGCTTTCATCTGCATCCAGCTGTTTTGTGTTTCGTGTTGCTCATTTTTACAGTTGTTTTGTGCCAGATTTACATTATTTATGTCTGATGTGGGACTTTTTGCATTTCTTCTTGCTCATTTGTCTCATTTTAAGATGCTTTGATTGACTCTGCACCCATTCAACATCTCTGATAGACAGTACTCGAGTTGTAAAAAAGATCAGGGACTCAAAACAAAACTCAACAAGACTCATCACTGGAAAAAACAACAATTTTCACCTGTTCCAAGTAGATTTTCACTTGAAATAAGTAGAAAAATCTGCCAGTGGAACAAGATTTTTTTGCTCGTAATGAGAAGATAAATCTTGTCCCACTGGCAGATTTTTCTACTTATTTCAAGTGAAAATTTACTTGAAACAGGTGAAAATTGTCAAATAAGTTATTATTCTGGTGTTATTTTTCTGGTGATGACTCTAAATGTTGAAATAGCAGTAAAACCACATTCATTGATGAAATGACATAAGGGATGGAAAGGAGGGATGGCAGTTTTACAGGGGGATGATTTGGACCGTTTTTATTTCAGGGGGGATGATTTGGACCGTTTTTATTTCAGGGGGGGATGCCATCCCCCTCATCCCCCTCAACTCCAGTACTGCTGATAGGGTAATTGATCATTTTGTGACATTGTTGTTTTATGTCTTATTTTGGTCTCTTTTTTTGTCTCAGCTTGTTCACTTGTTTGGGGATTAGTGCCATACTTTACAGACTGTATGATAAGCTGTACAACCGCTGTGTGACGTCAACCATAGGTAGGGTCACCACCCGTCCCTTGAAATACGTAATCGTTACGTAATTGGGAATTAAAAGTTGCGTTCCATATTGAACCAATACGGACATATATTATACTCTTATTTATTGATTTCATAATATACTGTACAGGTGAAGGTCGGAAAATTTTAATATATTGCAAAACTTCATTTGTAGTAAATTGAACTAAAGGTGAAACAAATATATTGTATTTCCTACTACATGCAAAGTGAGATATTTCAAGCCTTTATTTGTTATAATTTTGATGATTATGGCTCACAGTTTATGAAAACCCCAAATAAAAAATCTCAAAGAATTAGAATATATTATGAAATCAATAAACAGGTATCAACAAACATATAAACTTTGCATGTAATAAGACTATGTAATATATTAGTTTCACCTTTTAAGTTGAATTATTGAAATAAATTAACTTTTACACCATATTCTTCACCTGTATCTATATTCTACATCTAGACTGATGTGGACATACGTAGCATAGGAGGATATTTCAGTTGCTAGTATGGTTGTCTGTCTGTACAGTCATGCAAGTTCAATGCTATTAAAGCACTTTAATCTTTAAATCAAACCATTTTGTTTTTTCATATAAAATAAACATATTTTTATGCAGTTTAGAAGTTTTGGGGATGTCCCTTTTTTTTGCTCCTGCGTTGCTGAAATCGGGGCGTCCCTTATTTCTATTTCTGAAAGGTGGCAACCCCAACCATAGGACTCTGAAGAGCGGCGTGTTGTAAATGGGTGGAAGGAACAGGCCTGGGTTAAAACACGCCCACCTTTTATTGGTTCCCACCTCTCCCAGTTGCTGGTGCGAAGTCCAGAGACTTTCACCTCGGACCTTTCCAGGACTGAGCCCACTAGGCCACGAGCCTCAGCGACCACCTCGCCTAGCAATTACAGCCAGCAGGCTGGATCTCTGGTGAATGTGGTTTCACTAGTCAACAGGCGTTAGTGTCAGTAACATCAGCTCGAGTCATGAGTCAAGTTAAAACAACCAGCTTGTGGTGCGTGACCTCAGGTGGGTGTGTCCCACCCAGCTCCCAGACCTACACATATTACCCATTCTCTCCTTTTTGGATGAAATGGGGTGGATTTGTTTCAGCTCGTGCCAAGATGAGGCTTCAAAAGCTCCTCAAAAGACTTCTTAGTGACATCACAGAGGGTTATGGTTGTTTTTTTGCCCCATTATGATCAAATGTGTCTTTAACATCAGTCTGCACATCGTTAGTCAGTACTTTTCTGGAACATAATTGGGTCAAAGCCTGAGAGGCATAATCACTTATCTGTTGAAACAAGAAAGAATCAACCAAATTCTGATCTTAATACGTCTCATTTGCAGTGCAAATCAAATTTTTCCTACTTTTGTGGAACTTATTTTTAGACATGAAACAGCCCTGGCGATGGGGGGGGCAAAAACAAAAGCAGATGAGGCAACAAATATGCAAAAAACATGTTTTTTTTTTCTGTAATGCAATGAAAAAAAAAAAATGTCATACATTCTGGATTCATTGCAAATCAACTGAAATATTGCAAGCCTTTTATTATTTTAATATTGCTGATTATGGTTTACAGTTTAAGATTAAGATTTCCAGAATATTCAAATTTTTTGAGATAGGATATTTGAGTTTTCTTAAGCTGTAAACCATGATCAGCAATATTACAATAATAAAAGGCTTGCAATATTTCAGTTGATTCGTAATGAATCCAGAATGTATGACATTTTTGTTTTTTTAATTGTATTACAGAAAATCACAATATTGTTGAGGATGTCAGACACAAACTGAAAGGAAATGAAGAAAAATTCAAGTCAGAAACAGTGGAAATAAAACATTTACACCAATGACACACTTGGAGCTGACTGAACCCTCACTGAATAATTCACCCGCTGGCCCGAGTGCAACAACACGCGTGTGGAAATGGACGGCGTCCAAAAGCAAACTGAAAACGATACACAGCGGCCAGAACGGGGCGGGGTTGTGTTTCCTGGGACGGGTTTTCATGGAGGCTCAGTGGACCAGATTGGTCTTGTAGTCCAGGAATCCTGGCGGTTTCACCTCAGAGTTTTGTGCCAGAGATCGAAACAGGGCACGACGTGCAGGCGGACGTATTTCTGCCCCCCGCCGGAGCACTCCAGGCAGCCGTACACGGTTTCCCGCCGCTGGCTGCCCATGCCGCACAGCGCGCAGGCGCCCTTGGGGATGTTGTGTTTGAGCAGGTTGACGCGCGTGTGAGAGCTTTCCCTCAGGTAGGCGGTGGACACGTCCGTCATGCTGGCCGCCTTCTCGTAGTAGTCGGTCACCACGTCGTCCAGGTAGGAGTCGGAGTGGGTCAGCTCCTCGAAGGTCCGGTCGTCTGCAGAGGATTGGTTTACAGTAAAGAAGTGCACGTGTCTTGATTTGACTTCACGAGCGGTGTGATCGAACCTGCCCTGAAGGGGTTTCCGTAGATGATCCCGGACAGGAACCGTCGCAGTCGACCCATGGAGAAGTGACCGATGTAACCGCCCAGCTGCTCCCGGATCTGCTCCCGCTCAAAACCGCCCTGGGACTCTGGAGCTACACAGATGTCTGAGGAGGAAGAAGAAGAAAACAAATGTGTCTGGAGCCGCAAAAAATGAAATGAGCCGAAAAGTCTTGTATAAGCCTTAGAATGATACAAGCTGCATGTTTCTATATTAGTTATAACTGGGGGAAGATTTTTTTTTTCATTATGCACTTCGAGAAAAAAGCTGAAATGTCGGGAAAAAAGTCAAAATTTCGAGAAAAAAGTTGAAATGTTGACAAAAAAGTCAAAATGTCGAGGAAATTTCCCGCGCTGTCCTGCGGATGTGACATCACATGACGCTGCATGTGCGTTCTCCCCGTTCTCCCGTGCCGGCTTCACTGTTGGCTGCAGTACCCCCGATGACCGTTGTGGCGAAGGGTGGCGCTAGAGAGTCTCATTTCTTAAAAGGAGCCTCATGCTCCTTTAAATTAAAAAAAGCAAGGTCTGGAATGAGGTTGCTAAACCTAAAAAGCCTCAGGTGCAAACGATGCAATCTGGTGGGTTTTTTTTACAGATTTTAACCCTACATCTCAAATCTTCTCCAACTTTCTTGTCCCTAAATCCTCAGATAAAAACTGTCTAATTAATGTGTGGTTTGCGGCTGCGATGGGGGGTCCTAGCTCCTACCGAGACGGCCGTCCAGGCGAACAAACAGCTGGCAGATGCTGAAGGCGATGGTGGTGTGAGCTGGAATGACGATGGCTTTGTCTCGACCTTTGGGGTTTCTGCCGTCGTCGATCTGAAACTGAAGCACAAAGAGCCGAGAGACTCAGCTGCACTTCAAAAAAACTGATGATTATTTAAAAAGAATGAAGAATTATGCACATATTTAAATATAACACTCAGTCTGGTTACATGCACATCTAAATCGAGCTATTGGCAACAGTCGAGCTAAGGATTGAACTGGAGATTCAGAGAAATCCAAGTAAACATGCACAAGAAGACAATCCATTAGAGTCGACTCCGCGGCGCTAGGTGGCGCCACACACACTTTCGCATTGTAATTCTTCCAGCACAATTAGGGAACAAGCGCGAAGGAGGACATGTGAAAAAATGGACGCTAATGATGCAGCAGCTATGTAAATGTCGTACATACTAAGCTGATCATGTTGCAGTAAGATGCAGCAAAGTCTCCCTCTTCTTCTTCTGTTACCGTGTTGTTGTGATGCCGTGACTGTTATTATTCCTGCTCCTGCGGGAATAATTCAGGCTGCTATCGGAAATACCGATTAGATACCAATACATTGTGCAAATATACCTTAATGTGCCCGGTAAATCTAAAAAAGCAAAAAAGTATATTTTAAATAGTTTAAGAATACAAGACATCACAGTCACTTATTTAGCTACTTAATTTAAAGTCAGATGTATACTGAGGTAGCGGCTTCATTCACAATACAGCCGAGCTGTTACAACAACAGAAAAACTAGAGTGTTTGAAAAAGGTGTTTCCATCACTAAAAAAGATCCTAAGTAAAATAATAAACCATTAAAATAAATAAGAGAATAATAAACAAAAATAAGAACTACTATAAAAATTTTAAAAAAGTGGTTCCTACCAGCAGCGTGTCATTTAAACAAAATCTGATTAGTTTAGTTACTTTCCACCGTATTCCTGTTACTGATAAACATTACCACAATTGACTGAAGTCTCAAAAGTATCAATATTTTAGTTTAAGAATCGATTTTGGAGCAGAGAGATCTGGTATCGGAAGTATCAATATTTCAGTATTGATCCCCACATCTATACCGAACAACTATACATGCCGAAGTAATTCGGATTAGGATGCATTATCTGGCACTAAAAGCTCAATCTTAAAGCAGCACAATGTAACTTTCAGCTTTTGTTGAGTTTGGCGGCTCCTTTGGACAAAAGCGGTAGTGCTTTACCAGAAAGAACTACATTTCCCATGAGCACCAGCGCGTACTGCCGGAAAACTCCTGTCCCCGTCGTGTGCATTTGTTTTGATAGTGAATGAAGACGGGACGGACTTTCAAAACTACTTTTCTGTTTCACCAAGTGAACAGACGGAACGCAAAAAAAAAGATGTTAAACTGCTGGAAAGGAACTGGAATTTACCGGGATACCTTAAACAAGGAAGCCAGGGACCGGTATATGGCTGCAGCCACAACACAGCAACGGGTTACCAGCTTCTGCTGAGCTCTGCGCTCCAAGCCCCGCCCATTTTCGTCTCGACTACGAATGGGGAAGGAGGGGGAAGTGACGTATGCCGTAAAGCAGTCAAAGCCGTAAAAATGTGTAGTTTTTTAGTGTGGCAGGGTTCCTACCATGCTCCTCAAAGTTACATAGTACCAGTGAAGGAGATACAGACCCCTCAGACCATGACAGAGGTTCATTAAACCTGTTGGAAGTTGATGTTCCATCACAATGATGATGATGAAATATTACATTAAGGTGGAAAAGTTACATAGAGGCAGAGCCGACGGGACAGGAGTTTTCCGGCAGTACGCGCTGGTGCTCATGGGAAATGTAGTGTTCTTTCTGGTAAAGCACTACCGCTTTTGTCCAAAAGATGACGCCAAACTCAGAAAAGCTGAAAGTTACGTTGTGCTGCTTTAATGACACGGATGTGTTTTGTAATAAAAACTACTTCTCTTTTACATTCTTATGAGTATTTTTACATTTTTACCCTCATGGTCGTCCCTCTCATGCCGGCGTGCACGGTCAGCGAGCACTGGCGGGTGGTTCTGATACTCTCCACCACCACACAGAGGACGCTGCGCCGGCTCTCCCTGGACTGACGGATCAGGCAGTGATCCAGGTCCACCTTCCTGCAGCAACACACGTCACAACATCTACGGCCTTTTGTCTCTCAGACTGTATCCTACTCTGGTATTTCTGCATGAGCAGCAGTGTAGAACCACACGATCATTTATTCATCCTTCTTCTCAGTTTCTGTCAGCCACCAAAAGGTCTGAGGTCAGGCACCAACTTATCGTTGATGTCAGGACAAAACATGCCAATCTATACAGTCATATTTGTAAAGGGACATTTTGGATACGCCTCTCTTTTCAAACAGATAACTGTTATGATACATATATATTCCCAAATAATTGACTAAAGCATTATCAAGATAGTTAGCATTTGACATCCAGTGATTAAAAAAACAAACTTGATCAAGTTAACCGTCGTATGCAAAAGTTTAGAGTTCCTCTCATAGTTTTTTGAGCAAAAACATGTTAAAAATCAATAACCTGATCATAACAGGTGCGACTATTAAACAAATGCAACAATACGTAACATTTTTTGCCATGATGATATTTATTTGACCCATGAAAAAATTTGAGAAAAAGGGTGGGCAATCTGAAGTACCTCCATGATCCAAAAGGTGTATCTATTAGAGTTTTTTCCGTGTGATATTTAAGTTTTGGTCAAATCCTGGGGTGATGGAAACGTGGCTATTGTCAGCTGTCTTGAATGGTTTCCACTGGTGAATTATTTCTCTTACTGTAGGATGTTGAATTTCTCTGGACTGATGAGCAGTAACTGTTGTTTCTCTAGGACTATAGCTTATGTTGTTCCCTCTTGGCACTATGCTAACACACAGTTGAATGCTTCAGATCAGTAAAATGCTTTATCGTCTGATTTTATACAGGTTTGTACCTGCTGATGATCAATTCATCAAGGGCTGATGGTTGGTAGCGCCTGCTACTAGTTACCCTTTTTAAAGCAGCACAATGTAACTTTCAGCTTTTGTTGAGTTTGGCGGCTCCTTTGGACAAAAGCGGTAGTGCTTTACCAGAAAGAACACTACATTTCCCATGAGCACCAGCGCGTACTGCCGGAAAACTCCTGTCCCCGTCGCTGCATTTGTTTTGATAGTGAATGAAATAAGACGGGACGGACTTTCAAAACTACTACTTCTATTTTCAGCGGTCGTTTGCAGGATGGATAGCGAAGAGGTAATGTATCTATTTTTGGATAAACAATATAATATGACGATGTTGAAAATCACTAAGTTCAACTTGGTTTTATTAGTGAAGTCCCCCCGCCCCCCTGTCCTGTTTCAGAGAGATAATGCTCCTCAAACTACAAACTCATACGCTAGTCCAACATACTTACTGACAAAATAAAGAAATACTTTATAACCTGTGAATAACTGAATGTTTTGCAGATCAGCCCTGCACAATTTTACAGTTCTCAGGAAAAATAGTAGAAATGTTCTATACGTTTTCTTTGCATTGCATTCTTTCCTCTAGTGCTGTAATTCTATTCCATTGTATTATTATTTTATAAAGCTTCCTCATTGCAAATTACACAATTTTATGATCACTATTATTATTCTGTGTCTGTTGTTGATATTGTCAGTAATTTTAGAATTACCAAAACCACGCCAGCGAGTGAACGCCGGGACAATGTTTATTCTTGTCCGGGTATTTAGCTTGTTACTCTCCCGCTTTCTTTTTTCACCTCCTCCAATAAAGCTTTTATTTTCTTGGGTTTTTCCGCTGCTTGGGCCATGACACCAGCTTCTGCTGAGCTCTGAGCTCCACGCCCCGCCCAGCTTTGGTCTGGACTACGAATCAGGAAGGAGGGGGAAGTGACGTATGCCGTAAAGCAGTCAAAGCCGTAAAAATGTGTAGTTTTTTAGTGTGGCAGGGTTCCTACCATGCTCCTCAAAGTTACATAGTGCCAGTGAAGGCGATACAGACCCCTCAGACCATGACAGAGGTTCATTAAACCTGTTGGAAGTTGATGTTCCATCACAATGATGATGATGAAATATTACATTAAGCTGGAAAAGTTACATAGTGCTGCTTTAAAACCTGCAGAAGCAGTGAGGGGGAACTTAGTATTGTCCACACCGATCTATTCTTTTTGGACTAATTTTATGAAATAAATAATGGTAGGCTGAGAAAAAGCGATATGTGGTTGTTTGTCTGAGGTTTTATGGGCTCCATCCTTGGACTTTTATGATCAGACGATCCCAGTATTGCACATGGGAGACCTCAGCACACGTGTCATTTAAGACAAGGAGAAACCACACTGGCACGTAGTGTCTCTGGATACCTGGAGTTAAGTTCTCGTAGTAAAGTGGGCACCTCCAGCTCGTGTTTGGTCACGATGCCGAAGGAAGCTTTGACGGCCACGGAGTCGGACCCGCTGATGTTGAAGCCCACGTCGCTGATAATGTGGTTCCCTAATCGCCCGTTCAGGGCTACGTCAGACCTATCCTCGTAGTTCAGGAGCTGATAGGACGAGACTCCTGGGAGGAAAAAAAATATTACTTCAAACTGAGTTTTAGATTTATGAAAATAAATATCCCAGTTTTCTTGTTTCACTTTTTCACAGCTGTAATGAGGTTATATTGTAAGATTAGTATACAATTTCACACAGTAACACAATGTTTACACTATAGAATATTAATAATAATAAATGCATCAATATAGATAATTGATATCTGATTATTAAAATTCTTAACATAGATCCAAATTATAAGTACTGTGGAAATCACAGCATTTTTTTTTTTAAACAATACCTTAAAAAGAAAGGATACGTCCCTGCTTATCACTCCATTTTGAATCTAAAAACATGTTTAACTATTTGGAGACATTTGGAAATATCCACCGTATTGATAAGTTTGTTTAAAGCAACGTTCCATCTATCCAAAACAGACTATTGACACTGTATGTTAAACTACAACAAACTGTAGTTCCTCGCCTTTCCACAGGGGGCGGCCAATCCCCAGAGACCTCACAGTTAAAACGTCCAATTATGCAACAGAATAAAACCTTTGTACAACCTGAACTACAAAAAAAAAAAAAAAAAACAGTTTTGGTGTCCATAACTAGAGTTCCCAACCATGGGGGGATTTTTTTCAGACCACATCAGGTAAAATTACACAAAACAATAGTTAGTCTATTTTAGTTTAGTTTAGTTTATTTATTTAGCAATATAAGACAAATTGAACAATAAATGTAAAAACATTGAAATAACATGCAAGGAAAGGAAGAAGCCTGGTGGCTTCTATAGAATCCTTTCATATATGAATAAAAAACTAAACAAAAGCTACACAAAGGAGAGTAAAAAACCAAAAAACACAAAAGAAAATGTAACTCAGATTAAATAATAAACACTACAAAGATGAAACAATAAGAACGTTTTTTAAAATTTTGAATATTGGCAAGGATGGTGATGATTTAAGAGATTTATTGAGTGAATTCCACAAGTGGGGGAAGATGTATGTTTACATGTTCTACAAAACGGTAAATTAAAATCATCTTTGTGCCTTGTGGCATAAGAATGAATATCGGAATGAATACAAAAAAAAATATGAAAAGAAGAAGGAAGATCTTGTATATAATGTTTTTATTTGAACATGAATAAACATGTTTGAAAAATGTTAATTTTATTGAGGGATAATACTTAAAGGGGAGCAGATGTGTGACCTTTACCTGCTGTGATCTCCTTTTCCCCCACAAGGATGTCCTTCAGCGAGAAGGGAGTTGAGGCGTATTTGTTCTTCTTCCAGAAATGCTTCTTCCTCTTCCTGGTCACCAGACTGAGGGGCTGGTAGCGGTCGGCCTCGCTGAGGCCGGGGACGGGGATCAGCCTCCCCGTGTCTCCCACCTGCTTCACAAAGTTCTTAGTGGCTGCAGCAAACATTTTCAACTAATCACAAACTGCAAGAAGCCATGCACGTCTGCTGCTCTTGCTTGCTCAGCTGTTCTCCTCTCAAGAGGGACGTAAATTCAGGCTGTTCTTTCAGACTCGTGTAAAGATGAATAATAGATGCGTAAGGCGATACGGGGCAAGGTGAGTGTGTGTTAAACTCATAGATGGCTCGAGGCCTGCAGCTTCCTGTCATGTGACGAACACATACACATGGGTTTTATCTGCAGAAGACACAAATGTTTTACCACATGGACGCTTACTATGAATAGATCTATATCTTGTCATGAGCAGAAGCTGCATGTTTGGCTCCGACTCTAACACACAAACCATCTGCTCCCACACAAACCTGTCTTTAGCGAGCCTGGAAAACGGTCCGGACTGTTTCTTTTTTTGGGGATGTCTCGATGGTTTAGTTTGGATGTTTTCCACCTTTCTGACTGGTAGAGTCCCCTGGCTGCGTGTGTGTCCGCGGCTCTTGTGGTCTCGCTGCCATCTCGTCTCTACGGCCAGAAATAGGCGCGCTGTACGTTTGAAGTTGCTACGTTTTCTTGCCACATGAGCTGAGCTGAGGTCAGTATTAGTTTTATGGAAATCACGCCCCCCTTTCATTTTCACTCGCAGGCTAAAACGGGTCAGTAATTGCTTGAAAGTATAATTCAAAGATTAAAGAAGCTGATTTTGCTGTAACTCGGTACGGTATTTAGGCTCTTTAAACGTTACAGTAACACCACTTGACTCGGGCTATTTGCTGGAGGGATTATATCTCTGAAGGGCCAGGGGAAAGTGGTTCGAGGTTGAGGATTTCTGCCCTAAGAAATGATCCCAGAGGGAAGGATGGTCGGTCCGATGGTCAATTACCTAAAAAATTATCACACGAAGGTTTAAAATGGTAATATTTTACAGAATATATAAAAACTTGAACGATGGATTTCTGTCGTCACTGGTCATACTTGTATGTTTATGTAAAAGGGGTTAAATCAGAATGACTAGAAGGCAGAAAGAGACGTTTTCTTGGGGAAGATGTTTCATCAGCCGCCTGGTTGAAGCAGCGAGACATGAGTACGAGATTATTTGCATCTCAGAGGTCAGAGGTGGGTAGTAACGAGTTACATTTACTCCGTTACATTTACTTGAGTAAGTTTTGGGAAATGTTGTACTTTTAGGAGTAGTTTTGAATCACTATACGTTTTACTTTTACTTGAGTAGATTTGTGAAGAAGAAACTGTTCCTCTTACTCCGCTACATTAGGCTACGTTGAGCTGTTACTTTTCTTTTATCCCTTTTATCCGCGTACGCGTCAATCTCATGACATCACTGGGTGATTCTTTGGGAAAAATGTTAGTTTTTGCATGTTTTGTCACATTTACACAGACTCAAACACACACAGAGTTTCTATGAGTTCATGTTTGTTCTAGTTCTGCTGGTTAAAAAAGAAAAGTACAAAGGCTTGAAATTTTGTGCAACTTGTGCTTAATTTATTTTTTTATTCTGTTATTATTTAAATATTTATTAAAGTACTTGAATTTATTTTAAGATTATTTTAATTTAAGCTATTTTTTATTAATTTTAATTTATTTTATTCTTTTATTGATTTAATTTGCCTGAAGATGATTATTTTGTACTTTTGTCTGTTTGAATGGTTGTGTTAAAAAAATAAATCAGATGTTACTCAACAGTTACTCAGTACTTGAGTAGTTTGTTCACCAAGTACTTTTTTACTTTTACTCAAGTCATTATTTGGATGACTACTTTTTACTTCTACTTGAGTCCTATTATTCTGAAGTAACAGTACTTTTACTTGAGTACAGTTTTTGGCTCCTCTACCAGCTCTGCTCACCCCCCGTATAATATAATATAATATAATATAATCTAAGCCGTCTGAGGGGCAGAGAGGCGGTTGGGCAGGATAGTGGGTGTACAAAGATGCTGACTGAAGTTTATTTCATGGGCCACAGTTGTGGGAGGAACTAAAAACAGTTTTGGTCGTCATGGTAGAGTCTTATTTACCTTATTAGGTCAAATTGTTTGAATCCACCAATCTAAGGATAATAAGGGGTGTGGTGTTTCATGATCTGAACGGACCCCATTCATCCCTTTTGCTTCAGAGCATTTTACTCTGGATGAAATTGACATGTGAGCTTTCAGTAAATATCTAATTCAACTTGTAAAACTGATCATTTGTTGCGCTGGAAGCTGTGGAAACAGAGCACCAAACCCAGCCTGCTGTCGGGGCTGTATCAGCCGCGGGTCCAAGGCCTCAGCTCTGCAGCTCCAGCTCAACTAACCAGCTTCTGCTGAGCGTCGTGTTGTCCTACCAGTTGCTCGGCTGGTTCTTCTGCCCATTTCCCCAGTTTTGGATGAACCAGGTTTGGGTGGATTTCCTGCTGATGTGGTGTCATCTAGACCAGGGGTCGACAACCCAAAATGTAGAAAGAGCCATATTGGACCAAAAACACAAAAAACAAATATGTCTGGAGCTGCAAAAAATGAAAAGTCTTGTAGCCTATAAGCCTTAGAATGAAGACAACACATGCTGCATGTTTCTATATTAGTTATAACTGGGTCCTCGGCTGCAAATGTAGCATGTTAATGTCTTTCCACATGACTCTTTTTGTTACGCAAATCTATGGAAGAGTGTTAGGGCCATGCGGGAGAAAAATAAAAATAATATTTTAGCGGAGGAAGATTTTTTTTTCATTATGCACTTCGAGAAAAAAGGCAAAATGTCGAGAAAAAAGTCAAATGTCAAGAAAAAAGTCAAAAATTTTTGAAAAAAGTCGAAATGTCAAGAAAAAAGTAAAAAAGTCGAGAAAAAAGTTGAAATGTTGAGATTAATGTTGAAGTACAATTTCGAGAAAAAACTCGAAATGTCGAGAAAAAAGTTGAAATGTTGAGAAAAAAGGCACAGTTTTGACTTTATTCTTGAAATTGTATTTCAACATTAATCTCAACATTTCGACTATTTTCTAAGTGCATAATGAAAAAAAAATCTTCTCCTCTCAAATATTTTTCCTCCTGCATGGCCCTGATACTCTTCCGTACAAATCGTCGTTAACAGAAATGTTGAAATGTAATATTTATTCTACACATTTTTACAGCGTTGGAAAACATGTTTGTGTCATGTTTGTCCTCCTACAGAAACCATGTTAAAACCAAAAATATATTTCCCTCCCCCATCGATATCCATTTTCAAACATTTTTGAAAAAGCTCCAGGAGCCACTAGGGCGGCGCTAAAGAGCTGCATGCGGCTCTAGAGCCGCGGGTTGCCGACCCCTGATCTATACCTACAAATAAAACGACTTAAAACCAGTCGCCAAGAAGACCTTCAAGTGACATCACAGGAGGCGTGTCTGGTTTTATTTCATCAATGTTTTAAATGAATTTGAAGAAACAGTTTACCGAGCTGTTTCATGTATTATTGTTGCATAAAATTATACGTTCACGAAGCAAAAAAGTCTGAATGTGCAGAAGCTGCATGGGCTCTGGTCCTCCCTCTGCTTCAGCCGCCAGTCCTGGATGGCTCTCTGATAATGGGAAAGCAGTCTGTCCTTGAAGCACCTGAAACACTTCCTGCCTTGTTCACTAAGGAAGCAAACAAGATGCACCTAATCCACCGAGAGAAATGTGAGTTCGGGAAAGGATTTACAACCCCAAACCGTAGCGAACGTGGAGAGGACAGTTGTCTCGGAGGTGGGGTCCACGGCAGATCCATCCTGGTGTAGCTCCGTCCTCTCCCTCTGGGACATCGCCCCAGAGAGTAACGGTCTGGCTGAAATACTGACCTGGCAGGGTTTGGGCCTGGAGAAGCCATTAAATGGATGTTAAATGCACACTAAACCACATGACCTGAAGTGTAAAGATGTACGTGCGTTTGTTAGATCCTTTCAGGTATTATAAAAATACAGGACTGTCTCAGAAAATTAGAATATTTTGATAAAGTTCTTTATTTTCTGTAATGCAATTAAAAAAACAGAAATGTCATACATTCTGGATTCATTACAAATCAACTGAAATATTGCAAGCCTTTTATTATTTTAATATTGCTGATTATGGCTTACAGTTTAAGATTAAGATTCCCAGATTATTCAAGTTTTTTGAGATAGGATATTTGAGTTTTCTTAAACTGTAAGCCATGATCAGCAATATTAAAATAATAAAAGGCTTGCAATATTTTAGTTGATTTGTAATGAATCCAGAATGTATGACATTTTTTTTTTTGTAATTGCATTACAGAAAATCACAATATTCAAATTTTCTGAGACAGTCCTGTAAAGAATTCATAAAAACTGCTTGTTGTCTGTAAACAGAACTCAAAACGTATCAGAGCAACCAAAACAAAGACCGTAAAACACCAAGTCATCCTGAAGTAAACTATCTTCTACAGAAAATGTAAATAACATAATTATTCAGGTTGGTTTTTACAGCAGATTATCCATTGATGACATCAAAAATATATTCTAAAAGACCTAAAGCATCCTTAAACCCCGTAAAAGTACATAAATCCTCCACCAGACACGCGTCTTGCACTTGTAAAAGCAACAAAACCCTTTATCTTTGAAGTATCTCTCCTTTCATCGGTCTTGAATGGACAAATTTCCCGAGCCTTTAATTAGTCCCTTTCATTGGAGTCGACTGCAGGGGCTGCAGCAGGAGGAGGCCGGGCTGGAAATAAAGCATGAAGAAATGATGAGAGAGCAGATTAGAGGGAAGGAGGTAGTCTGAGAGTCCGAGGGAGGGATTGGTGGCACAGAACACAGAGCTTGTTTCAGTCTGCACTAGATCGCTCATCCAGGAGCCTGTTGCACTCAGGGATACTTGGCTTTCTCAGCCTGGATGCTGTAGCCCGGACTCAGACTCAGGCTCCCGTCGACTCCCTCGCCTGCTCTTGAGCAGCTTTGTTTGAGGACACTGCAGGTCCGGCCTGCAGACATGGGCCCGTCACTTCCCTCTAGGATTACTGTGTGCCTGGCACTCACCTTGGCTCAGGTGATTGCTGTGACCTGCCAGGAACATATCAACAATGGTGAGTGACGAGTACGAAAATGGCTCCACGTGCCTGCCCTCCGATTGGCTTTCTGCTGATACCTGACTTGTTTCAGTTTATAAAGTTTCTCTGCCTCTGCAGGTTTTTTGCTGTGACATATTTGTCCTTGTTATGTCTTTACATGCACACATTTTATAAAATAAAATCCTTTTCTCCTGTAAGATCAAACTGCTGCTCTGATTTCCAACAACTGTACTAAACTCCAGTCTTGTGCAAGATTAAACCCACACCTACAACTGAGGTCAGAGAGGCAAATTAAGCCTTGAATGAAACCATTTTCTTGTCTGTGCTGCTAAAAGCCATTAGGGTGATGTCTAAGAGTGTGAACTGTCCAAAGGGTTTGACTCCTGTCAAGGTTTTCCACAACTTTCCAGGAAGAAAAAGTCATAGTAAAGTGGTAATCATGCCTGATATCCAGCCTAAACTGAGGCAATCCCCAGATTTGGGAGATGAAAGATGTGACTTTTCCTGTTTGTTTTTCTAAAATAAAAGGTCCAAAGTGGATGAGGTCAAAAATACTTTCTCCCCCGACAGGCTTGGGCTCACTCTAAAGAGCGTGCAGGGCTGCCTGGTCTATTTCAGTGCGAGGTCCAGGCACAATGAGAGGGTTGTGAGTGCCACGGCTATAATGATGTGGCGTTGTGGAGGGGACGGACAGAAGCAGGCCACTAATTTTGGTCAGACTTCAGGCCAGAGGCAGACAAGACACACCCAAAGGGAGAGCATGCTTGATATGAAATATGCGTCCCCTGCTTATGCTTAAGCTGCACCTCCAGTGGAGCATGCACGCTGCAGAGGGAGAGGGAGGTAAAAACATCCCTCACAGACGGGTGGGCCACTTGTTTCACGGTCTGGATTTATTATATTCTAGTGCAGTGATGCCAAGGGCAGGCATGAGCTCCACTTGTGGCCTGCTGCTTGTATTCTCTTTAGACATTACCTGCCCCCTGACAAACATAGGGGTAAGGTTACTTAGATTATAGACTTCATTTGGCTTTTAAATGTATTAATTTCTCAAGAAAAACATGAATTGCCATGGAAACCGTGAAGCTTGTGCTGACAGCTTAGCTTAGCATAAAGTGGGAACAGAGGAAACTTATAGCCTGATTGAAACACCTTAAAATGTACCTTTTATTGAGTTATATTTAATATGTCTACAACATTTCAATGTATTTATTGAATATATAAGTAAATAAACAGAGAGAAGAGTTCACTCATCCCACCTGACTCTAATTAAAGGACTAACAAAGGGAATCACTCTATATAGGTTGGATACTAAAACTTTACAAGTTGTTAGTAACTTTGGAAACAACGTTCAGCCAAAAAATAAAAAAGATGCACACGTTTAAATCAATTCAAAAAACTACAGACCAAATGATAGATAGTTAATAACAGATCTGACGTTATGTAACGCTGCAACTTTAGAACTACTACTTGCTCTGTACTACATCGGGAGTTTTGTAGCACAGAGATATAAAATGATATGTTTCCAGATTAAACTATTTAACTGATTAAAGTAATTAAAGTAAGTAACTTTTATCTCATCCTGCGGTGCAGGAACAGTATGGATCCTGGATGTCTAGGCATATTTAAGTCCCATTTGAATGCTGCTAACACAAGGTGGTCCCTTCGTGTCTGATATTTATTTTAAAAAATCTTTGGAAAAGCTTTTCCATGGGAAGCAGTGGTTGTAAAAGCTAAACAGCCCTGACACCGGCCGTTTCTCACTTCCCAAGTGTGTAAGTACGGAGTTAGGAAGTCCATACTCATGAGTTTATTCATTGCTCCTGCTCAAGTCTTTATAACCATTACTTTATACGATGTGTTTTAATGGATTTTACCTCTTTGTATTCCAGCTGTGTTATCAATAAAGAGAGGGAAAAGAAAAAAAACTACAAAAATGTCGGAGGAAATTTTTAAATACACTTTATCTTTATAACTTCACCACAAATATAAAGTTTTAATGCAGATATTCTCATATGAAACAAAAATAAAGTTATTATTTTCCCTTGTCAGCATGAAATGCATTATAGGATGCATCCTCCATAAAATGGGCGGAGCAAGAACACATCCGGGCATTTTATCTGCTTAGATGCATTCATGCGATCCGACAGTTCTTCGGCTTCAGATGACGACGTTTCACAAGAACACAAGTTCACGCAACGCATATTGAGAAAGGGTCATTCTCCGAGTTAGCAACAGTAACTAAGTACTGATAAGTAATTTCTTGACTGTTTGGCTGACAGTATCCATGTTTCACTTCTCAGAAACACAAGTACGGATTTGTAAGTACGAGTTGGGTTAACGTAGTTTGGAGAACGCAAGAACGCATCTCTTTCTGCAACAGGAACAGCAGCGTACTTTTGTTCTTCCATATGGTTCCATAAAATGGCCAGAGCAACATTTCATCTGTTGTTGCTCAGGTGCATTATTCCCATTGAACAGGTGACGACGTTTCACAAGAACCCATACTGAGAAACGGCCATTGTGCCAAGCTATCATTCTATTCATTCAAGAATTTTTTAAAATTCAACCTTTTTTTTCTAATTTAAAAAAAAATGTATCTTATTATCCTTTCTTTTTATTTTGACTTATTTCAGCATCCTAACAGGTCGTTAGAGTTTAAAACAACAAATCCACAATGATATAGTAGCTAAAAACATTTAAAGCTTTTGAGCCTATTCTAACCTCAAATAACTTTAAGTATATAAATATCTATTTATGCAAATTTAAAGGTAATTCTAGGTGTGTTTTTGAAGCAACATTTAATTACAATTAAATTACCTCTATGTGTCAACATGACACCTTAATAATCCAAAAAGAGTCAGATAAATAAGATTTCATGTCACTTTACCCTCCTTCAAGCTGCATAATTACTTTATTTTACTTATAGTTAGTCTTAAAAATAAATGATAACATCTGGAACCACAATCCTTAAAAGATAAATACAAAAAAAGAAGATTATAGTCATGATACACGCTATACTTGCACTACATTTACTCTACCTGCTTTGTACTTTTGCTTTTGTGGACTAACTTCACTAATAAAAAGCTCTGGTACACTTGCAAAAGTTTGGTCAAATTATTTTTCTTCTAAACAAAAATACAAATAAAAAGGGCCAAATATTGAATAAAAAAGCAGAAGATGAGAGTATGTGCAGCTCCTGGACATTTCTCTCCCAGCCTCCGAGGTGAAGGGGTTTCATGGCGGGACGTTTCTCCGGGTGTGGCACCAAGTTGCTCTACCAAAAAAAGTCAAACCACAAGTTGTGTCCAAGGCCAACATATAATACAGCTGCTGCGGTTTCCCCTGAAATAACTGCAGCTTTAGAAAACGGTGCTTTTCCGTGGGGTGAGGCTGCACCACATAATTAGTACTTAGGGATGTCATTAAACTGAGCAGATTTAAATGCTCTCGCGAAGCCTGGAGCGCAAGCAGGTGGCCGCCAAACTCGCTTCATTCAACTCTGCTCAGTTTTCTGACAGATTTAGGATTGCTTTGAGGAGGATTTATGGGGGCAAAGTGAAGTATTTGGGGAAACAATTAACCGAGGAAGGTTATTCTGATTTAACTTTTGGTTTTCTTTTAATATTTAAGGGAGCTCTGCGTTCTCTCGCTGCTATCTGAGTTTTGAGACCTCACAGACTCGTGCACATCGTTAGACGGAGCCTCCAGTAATTGGCTAACTGAAACTACAGGCTTCATCTGCTTAATGTCAAAAGTCAAGCAATGATAGACATTTCTGTCGCAGAGATGATTGCACATTTGCAGACGTTTATAGTAAAATTCACAGCCAGGAGCCGTCAAGTTCAACCACAGTCTAGTCACTGACTGGCACCTAGAACAGCCTGCAGTTTAGCAGCAATTTGCCTCAAAGTGCCTCTCTTACAGAGCTGTGGAGTGTTGTTTTTGTAAAGTCTTTTTCTTTTGCTATGTATTTATTAAGCAAAACATACATTGGCCTTCTTAAAATGTGCCCTGCAACATCGTCGTGCTTTTATCAGGAAAGGTTCCTGGTTTGATCTGCAAAAGGCCGAGTTCACAAGATTTAAAAACAAAAAATACTTGTACAATTGGTGTAATTTTCTCTTAAATGCTCTGGGTCATAGTTGTGGGGCGTCTCAGTATACGGGTGACTCATTTAATTCCACTTTTTCCTCTTTTCTTATCAGCGAAGAAAGGTCAGGAGTAATATAAAGTGACTTTGATACATGTTCTCAAGAATTACGTCTTTGGCAGGTTTGAGGTTTCTGCTTTTTTTACTGAAGGAAGTAGTTATCTGTACACTTAGCATCCATTATGTGGTACTATTTTTAGGGCGCGCTCACACTAGTTAACCTGCTCTGTGCCGTACGGACGCATGGTGGAACCGCCCTCCTGCACGCGCTTCCCTCCACGTCCAAGACTCAAGACAACTTTATTTATCCCTTAAAGGGCAATTTGATTCGGCAGCTCGCGCCCAAACACACACATAACACACACGTAACACGTTCAATAGAAACATAGAGAAAGTTAAAAAGCTGGCTACAGCACGGTCGCAGCTCGTACAGCACGAACATCATCACGTCACATCACCGTCTCAAAGAAGCAGCACAACAGAAAAGAGCAGAGAAAACATAAAGTCTTTGTGAGTTTTTTTAGCTTAGCTGCAGCCCTCTCACAGGTTTGGATGAAGCTTGATTGTCACAAGAAATGTAATGTAAAAGAGACGTTTGCTACCCCCTTACACCCTGGCATCGCCTCTCCAGCCCTCCTTGATCTGAGGTTTAGCTCTGGGCTTTACTTTGGCTTTGGCTTTGAAAGCTAAATCAGCAGCTCTTTTATTTTTTTATTTAACCTTTGTTTAACCAGGAAGTCCCATTGAGATACCAGATCTCTTTTGCAAGGGAGACCTGGCCAAGACAACAGCAGCAATAAAATACACAATACAACATACATTACTCAAAAACCAACATCAAACGGTATATCCATTTTACAGATAACTACATTCTTCAAGTAAGTTGTTTCGTAACAAAGATTTAAATTCGCCAATCGAAACCAGGGTGCTTAAAGGAGCATGAGGCTCCTTTTAAGAAATGAGACTCTCTAGCGCCACCCTTCACCACGACGGCCGTCGGGGGTACTGCAGCCAACAGTGAAGCCGGCACAGGAGAACGGGGAGAACGTGCATGCAGCGTCATGTGACGTCACATCCGCAGCCCAGCGCGGGAAATTTGGGCCCGAATTGCAGCACATTTTGCAGCAACAGCCTGTTCAAGGCAACGGAGAGTTACACTAGAGGAATCATTCTTTTGGGTTTGGAACGCTTCATCTGACATTATTACTAGAAAACTTAAAATGTATACGGATTTTTTTCATAAATCCTGCCTCAATCCTGCCTCATGCTCCTTTAAGTGGGTGAGGACTTGTAAACCATTCCATGCCAATGGAGCAAAGTGAGGAAATGCAGTCTTACCTAGTTCAGTGAGTTCAGTGAGTTTTTAAAAGTAGCAGTAGGTATTGTAGCTGCTAGAGGCTAGACAACAAAGGAGGACGCTTACCCAAAACGGTCTTATGTATGAAGATGTGTTTTCCTCCGTAAATAGAGGGAGGTCCATCCTACCATTTGGTAAAGTACACGATGGTGAGTAAGCCATTTGGCATTGGTAATGAAGCGCAGGGAAGCAGCTAAACACTGTCTAGCTTCTTTAGCAAGGAGGAGGCAGCATGCATATAAATGATGTCACCATAGTCAATAATGCTTAAAAATGTAGCTTGGATAAGTTTCTTTCTAGAAAGAAACTTTCTTCTCTTACATGTGAAAAACGTATTTTGCTGTTCAGCTGTTAGGGGACGCATCATCCAGGCTATTTTAGCTGAACAGATGAAAATCCTGTGGTGTATTCTTCTGGAGACCTCCCTTTGTGGACTAACTTCACTAATAAAAAGCTCTGGTATACTTGCAAAAGTTGGTTCAAATTATTTTTTTTTCTTCTAAACAAAAAAATAAATAAAAAGTGCCAAATATTGAATAAAAAAAAGCAAAAGATGCTAATAACTGCTATCAACAGGACTGCAGAGAGAGTATGTGCAGCTCCTTGACGTTTCTCTCCCAGACTCCGAGGTGAAGCGGGTTTCATGGCGGGACGTTTCTCTGGATGTGGCACCAAGTTGCTCTACCAAAAAAAGTCAAACCACAAGTTCTAAAATGTAGCTTGAATACATTTCTTTCTAGAAAGAAACTTTCTTCTCTTACACGTGAACGACTTATTTTGCTGTTAAGCTTTTAAGGGACGCATCATCCAGGCTATTTGAGCTGAACAGATGAAAATCCTGTGGTGTATTCTTCTGGAGACCTTTGGTTTCAGACGGGCTTTTACCTCCCTAATGAGTGTGCTGTACGTGACTTCCAGGGTTGTGAACATGTCATTATGAATACTAGCTTCAGTCTCCCACAGTAGAGCCACCTGAAGTGTTCACCGCTGCTCTGCTCGCACAGACAGCTGCACAGAAAACGGAAAAGTCTACTCCAACAATCAGATCTGGAGCCCAGAGCCCTGTCGGACCTGTGTGTGCGACGCCGGGGTTGTAGTGTGTGAGGACGAGGTGTGTGAGGAGATCAGTGGCTGTGAGACGGGCCAGACGCCGGAGGGCGAGTGTTGCCCCGTGTGCTCGTCTGCAGAACCGACTCACACGACACAACCTGAACCAGGTAAATGGAACCCACTGCTCCACTGTAAGGACTTTTAAACACCTTCAGCTTCACCTTTCAGCTTAATCAGGCATCATTACGGGGGTTCCAGTGTGATGTGCAGAGCTGGTAGAGGAGCCAAACATTGTACTCAAGTAAAAGTACTGTTACTTCAGAATAATAGGACTCAAGTAGAAGTAAAAAGTAGTCATCCAAATAATTACTTGAGTAAAAGTAAAAAGGTACTTGGTGAAAAAACTACTGTTGTAACGTCTGATTTATTTTTTTAACACAACCATTCAAACAGACAGTGCAAAATAATCATCTTCAGGCAAATTAAATCAATAAAATAATAAAATAAATTAAAATTAATAAAAAATAAAAAATAGTTTAAATTAAAATAATCTTAAAGTAAATTCAAGTACTTTAATCAATAATAAAATAAATAAAATAATAACAGAATAAAAAAATAAATTAAGCACAAGTAGCACAAAATTTCCAGCCTTTGTACTTTTCTTTTTTAACCAGGCAGAACTAGAACAAACATGAACTCATAGAAACTCTGTGTGTGTTTGAGTCTGTGTAAATGTGACAAAACTTGCAAAAACTAACATTTTTCCCAAAGAATCACCCAGTGATGTCATGAGATTGACGCGTACGTGGATAAAAGGGATAAAAGAAAAGTAACAGCTCAACGTAGCCTAATGTAGCGGAGTAAGAGTAACAGTTTCTTCTTCACAAATCTACTCAAGTAAAAGTAAAAAGTATAGTGATTCAAAACTACTCCTAAAAGTACAACATTTCCCAAAACTTACTCAAGTAAATGTAACGGAGTAAATGTAACCTCTGGCGATGTGGCAATGATACAACACTGTGTCTATGTTTAATCTGTAACCTATGCAGGCTGTAGTCTTAATGGTTAGGTACTTAACATTTTGATGAACCCATCTATTTATCCGACGATGACGGGACGTCAGACCTTTCTAGACGGTATGATTGAAGAGAGCAGTTTCAGACACGCAGCTGATCAAGTCTGGGAACCTGAAAGTTGCTTTTAGCTTTTATGCTTTGTTTATGAATGTAAATTATTGAATCATATTTATATATTTTACTATGTAAGGCACTTGAGGTTTATTGTACCTTAAGAACCTTTAAACATCACTTCTGCACAACCGTCTGTGAGAGAGATAATAACACCCCTATACCCCTTTTTTCTGTGTTAAAATATAATAGTAATCACTTGATTACAATGAATCTTAGTAGCAGACAAATTAAACCTCAGACAAACAAGAACGTGTAACTTGTTTTTCCCCCAGGCCACAAATCATGTGAGCAATACTAAGCACCCCCATGACCCAATAGATTGTAGATGTAGATTGACATCCAAGATTCATTCAGTCTTTAATTTGAGTCTCCTGGTGTTTTAGCTGCACATATTGGAACATTGACGTACACATTTTTCAGAAATGCTCTGTAATGTTTTTTCAGATTGATGTGCAGCAACCACTACTTACATCTTTCCCTCTTGGCAGTGTGTTAACACATGCTTGAACGCTCCAGACCAGAAAAAAGACAGAAATGTCTGCTTTTGTAGAGGTCTGCACACTGATAATTACCAGCTGCTGCTTGGGATTGATCTTAAATCTATGGAAGCAGTAAGGGGGTACTTAGTATTGCCCACATGTTTCTTTTATTTTTTCTTCTTCATTTTTGTTAAATAGATAATGAGATGGTGGAGAAAAAAAGAAGTTATATGCTGTTCTTCTGAGGTTGTAGAGGTGAGGAGAGGTGAGGGCGAAGGGCTGACTCATAAGTGCCACAAACGTTCAAGGCTATTTTGAGTGTTTACATTTAGACTCCCACAGCTCAAACTGAGGAAACCAGGACACAAATCATCATGATTCATTCAAGACTAGATTAGTGTAGACAGTACTCGAGTTGTAAAAAAAAATCAGGGGGGATGGTGGATTTTTGTCGTATTTCTAGTTAAAATATCTCATTTTAGTAAAAAAAATCTCATTTAAAACAAGACTCATCACTGGAAAAAACAACAATTTTCACCTGTTTCAAGTAGATTTTCACTCGAAATAAGTAGAAAAATCTGCCAGTGGAACAAGATTTTTTTGCTTGTAATGAGAAGATAATCTTGTCCCACTGGCAGATTTTTCTACTTATTTCAAGTGAAAATTTACTTGAAACAGGTGAAAATTGTCAAATAAGTTATTTTTCTGGTGTTATTTTTCTGGTGATGACTCTAAATATTGAAATAGCAGTAAAACCACATTCATTGATGAAATGACATAAGGGATGGAAAGGGGGGATGGCGGTTTTACAGGGGGGATGATTTGGACCGTTTTTATTTTAGGGGGGGATCTCATCCCCCCTCATCCCCCCTCAACTCCAGTACTGGGTGTAGAGTTGTTTCATAAACTTTTAGACGATCTTTCAGTACTTTAAAGAACAGAGGAGGTTCTGCAGGGACGTTATCGCATCTGAAACCCCCGTAATGATGTCCTCTGAAAGGGAATAACCCTCAACACTCATCTGGCTGCTGTTCTGTCTCACGAAGATTCCTGCACAGAGAACGGCACGACCTACTCCAACAATCAGATCTGGAGCCCAGAGCCGTGCCGGGTCTGTGTGTGCGACGCTGGGGCTGTGGTGTGTGAGGAAGTGGTGTGTGAAGAGCTAGGGGGCTGCGAGACAAGCCAGGCCCCCGAGGGCGAGTGTTGCCCCGTGTGCTCAGCAGCCCCAGCACGGGCCCCTGACACGGACAGAAACACGGACAGAAACACGGACAGAAACACGGACAGAAACACCGGTAATACATATTTGAACTTGATGTTTGGGAGAGCGTTTCACACCGGACTGTCTGTTCCTCACATATCCTCAATTTGTTCTAGGAAACACTCACTCACATATCTAAATATACAGCCAGCAAACCACCGTTTATGGGAGCTCACTTTCCCCCATTTCTTGGTGGATTCAAAACTTTTTGATGAGTTATGTGCGGAAAGATGCTCCATGATGAATGTGGCATGTCATTGGAATGACGGATGCTGAAAAGGTGTTTTTGTTGATTTCTGAATTGGATTGAATACTTTTATTATCCCAGAGGTGCACTTTGTTGTACAGACAGAAGAAATGCATACAAACACATAAAGACAACACACAATAATATGGTAAAACTACACGTCAGAATGACACAGATTAGTCAAAAGCCAGTGGCAGCAGGGACAGATGATTCTTTTTTAAATTTAGCATTTTGGCACACTAATTGCAACCAGATGGCAGCAACATGACATCATTAAATACAGGGTGTCGACGCGCCAGATATAAATGCTCCATGTGGTCACAATTGGTACTGCAACAGAGAGTGGCTTTAAAATCTCAGGTCTGGTGCAGAAGGAGGTGTGTAGGAATGGTATAACTAATCACCAGAGCTGCAGCAGATCAGTAATTAGTCCTCTCCTTCTGTTTATGTAGTACATGATGGACCCAAAGCAAAACAAAGACCTCCAGCTGCCCCGTCTTCTATCTTGCTATAGCGTTATGTGCACCTTGGTAAAGACTTTTTTTGGCGTTCACATGAAATAAGTAATATGATTTTTATTATCGCAAATCATACTAGAGATCAGTGTATTTTTTGGGCAGAAAATGAGCAAATGAATCCATCAGCAATGAATGAGTGAAATCTACCTGTTGTTAATGTTGTTTTTCATGTCTTGATGGCAATGTCAGCGGCTTCATCACTGCACATGTAACTACTTTATATGTAACTAATCATACAGGTTAACAAATATCACTTTCGGAATTGTGCTCAATGTCATGCAACAATGGTCAGAATCTGTGTTCTCCAATGTGAAACAACACATTTCCCTTCACTTTGTGACTATTTAAAGATGTACCATGAGAACAGGCTTTGGTTTTATGGTGTTCCAGACGGAAAACCCATAAAACTACCACAATTATCACTTGACTGTACCAGCTGCCGATGGCCATGCATACTGATGTCAACTGCTGTTCTTCTCACTAAGATTCCTGCACAGAAGATGGCCAAGTCTACTCCAACGATGAGATATGGAAGCCCGAGCCCTGTCGAGTCTGTATTTGTGATATGGGGACGGTGTTTTGTGAGGATGTGGTGTGTGAGGATCTGGGTGACTGCCAGATCTCAGAGATCCCAGAGGGCGAGTGTTGCCCTGTGTGCTCGGCTGCAGGACAGCAGCCCCACAGAGACGCCGGTAAACCCGAAAATCAACCTGTGCATTCCTCTCAGCGTCCTGGTCCTTTTTATGCTCTGTTTGATTCCTCAACTCATCAGTTGGTGGCGCTCTTTTTCACCTCGCTCAACCTGAAGCCCTCCTCTTCAGGTTCCCACTTGTGCACACCACTGTGAAATAAACGTTGTGTTCTGGGTTTCCAGTTTGCACTTGGAATACATTTACTTTTTACCAGATAAGCTCACTTCTCAACCAACGCGTGGGCAATAAAAACTGCTGCACAAAAACAAGTTGAGCAAGTAGCTTATTTACCAAACAAGGTGTATTCCTCTGGGAAATCGCTGCCTCCTTCATGACGTTTGACGTTTCTTTGTATTTTCAAGTCTTATTTTACACACAATGTTATCTTAAGAGCACTCTATGTGACCTTTGACCACATGGGGGCAGCATACCGCAAGAACATTCATGTGTGACTCCATGTGGTCAGAGCTGGTGTTACTACATAGAGTGGCTTTAACATCAAATGAAGGTTGGTGGCATGTCTGTATAATTTAAGCATGTTAGCTGTTTGCTGAGATGGATTTACTTGAAAAACATGCATACTTGATTTTTTTCCCCCTTGAACATCTGAAAACTGGACTGATTTTTGTATTTCCAGGCAGTTCACAGTCTGTTTCAGACCTTACTGTATGTATTACCTAATGTGTGGTTTTGATGGGCAGTTGAGGGGAAAATAAACAACTTCACCTTTCAATATGAAGGATATGAGGATGCAATTTAAAAAGGAAACAACTTTTGTCCTTACTGAGTCTTAAAATTAGGCAAATAAAACTCCACATGAATTACATATTACATTTAACATAAGTCAATATTTATTGAGAAGACAGAAGCAGTGTGTGAAAAACTTAAGTACAACAACAACCATCAACAACTTTTGCCGACAGCTTTTCTTCCGTTCATGAAGGATTGTGGACGTTCATGTACAATCCTTTTAAGGTCCCCATAGCGGTGGAATCAGGCTGATGTTGGGACGTTAACGGGTGATTTCAACATCTGTGCTTGGTTTTCTCAAAACGTGGCACTGTGGTATGTGGGCAAAGATCTCTGTCTTGGTCTTGAATGTTTTAAGAATATCATCCAGAAGTTTGTTGGTTTGTTTTTTTATAGATCCAAATTTGCAAATCTAAGAAAAAAATGTTGTTTTTAGAGAGAGGAGACTTTCTCCTCTCTCTTTCTCTGGGAATTATAAAGTCTGATTCACTCATGGGAAGACTTGTCTTGTGTTCAGTTTTTTTGCCGTTAACTGTTGGACGTTTCCCCCGCCCAGATCAATGGGCAGCAGCAGTGGCTTCTCTAACACCAGTGCTGATGTCTTTCCTCCATTGCCTTATGTTAACACACATCTCCAGAGCAGCACACCGACTAAACCTCTGCTCATAGAGACGTTCACATGTGCTGATGATCAAATAATCTAATGGAGTTGAGTGGCAGCTCTTATCTTCATTATTCCCTCCTTCCTTTTTTACGCACTGCTTCTGCATCATGGTTTAGTTTTATTGAACTAAATAAAAATATGGTACAATATGTCATGTGTAGTTGTTCATCAGGGGGTTTATTTACTATAAAGACCTTGTAAGGACATGATTTTTTTCTTATTAAGTTCCCAAAACATGAAACCGGATCAATGGTTTAGGGCAGGGGTCGACAACACAAAATGTTGAAAGAGCCATATTGGATCCAAACACAAAAAACGAATATGCAAAAAATGAAAAGTCTTGTATCAGCCTTAGAATGAAGGCAACACATGCTGCTATCTATATTAGTTATTATAACTGGGGGAAGATTTTTTTTTTTCATTATGCACTTCGAGGAAAAAGTCAAAATTTCAAGAAAAAAGATGAAATGTTGAAGTCAAAATGTCAAGGAAATAGTCAAAATTTCGAGAAAAAAGTCAAAATGTCGAGATTAAAAAGGAAAGGAAAAAGGAAGAAAAAAAGAGAAAAAAAGAAAAAAAAAGAAAAAAAGGAAAAAAGAAAAAAAGAAGAAAAAGAAAAAAAAGAAAAAAAAGGAAAAAAAGAAGAAAAAAGGAAAAAAAAGGACAAACATTTTTGAAAAAGCTCCAGGAGCCACTAGGGCTCTAGAGCCGCGTGTTGCTGACCCCTGGTTTAGGGTGTCGGACCAATGGTTGCCTGAAAAGCAAAGCCAATTTCATATCATTTGTGTAAAGTATGTGTGTCTTTAAGTAAATCCAAAGGCGTGGTTACTTACTCTCGTAACTCAAAAAAAACCTCAAAAACATAACTGGATGGTGTTTCCTTCAGTCTGTGACACTAATTGAGTTTATTTCTGTTTCCTGAAGGCACTTGCACAGACAATGGAAATGTGTACAACGACAAAGACATGTGGAGCCCGGAGCCGTGCCGGGTGTGTGTGTGTGAGACGGGCACCTCCATCTGTGAGGACGTAGTGTGTGAAGACCTCGGTGACTGTGAGAACACCATGATCCCAGAGGGCGAGTGTTGCCCCGTGTGCTTAACCTCAGAACCTGGTCCCAGTACGGAGCCGGCCCCAGGTAAAGCCCTAGTTTGATACTTTTATTTGTGTTGATATCGTTGCATGTCAGGATTTAACCACAGCTGGATATACAGTACCTGCTTAGGGTCATAGGTCAAAAAAAAACCCACAGGTTTTCTGGAGAGTGCTTTTGAAGGCCAGCCCTGGTGCTGCATCATCTTAAGGCCTGGAACACTGAGTTAACACGTACATTTCAAGGAGGGAAAATAATAATAATACTACACACACCATCGGTAACGCTTGACTGGAACAACAAAAGTCTGTGCTTTTATTTTGACAGAACATAAAAAACACTCCCGCTACAGATCCTGTCAGGGTAAGAGCACATATCTGTAACATCTCATGTTACAGGCTGACACCTGGTTAATCCAAAGGTGAGTTAACGGGCAGAATGAACCAGCCCGTTATTAGGTAGCGACACGCCCACCTGACCTCTGTCACCACATGGTAGCTGATTTAACTCAGCACATTCAAAGCAGCATCTTTCATTCATTCTGCTCTAATCTGTCCATCCATCCTCATTTCTGATGTTGCAACCCAAAACAAGATTTGAAATGCTGCTGTAAGCGCCATGTATAGCTTATAATTTACTTTATAGTTAACTCTTTTATTGCATGATATGCCTTGTTGTTCACAGAGAAGGAATATATTTCAGTTTAAGTTTTGAGAGTTATTATTTTATAGTTTAGTGATTAAAACCTAAATTTCACTACTAATATTTGTTTTGCCTTAATGGTTTCGGTAGTTTGGGCCAGTGGGGCTTCCGTAGCAGCTGATGGTTTGTTTTGATGCTTATGTCAGTTAAAAGAATAAACGAGTGACGGTGGAGAGCAACACAGCGTTTTATCGTTCTGTTGACGGTTCTGTTGCCGTACTCAACGCGTAAAAAATCTCCTGTCGTCATTACCATTCATGAAGTGAGTAAGATGTTTGGTCTAAAGAAGAAAGAGTCTAAAGTCTAAAGATAGTCACTACAGCTGCCATTGCTGAAACAAGGTCTGTGGAGGTCGAGGCAGAGAAGATCAAACGGAGAGGTCCGAGCCAACCCAGAGGTGGTGATGACAAGTGATGCCAGTTAGGCGTCAACACCGTAGATTATAACGCAGCACTCACTCAAAAAAAACCCCAATAAAACAGAAAAACCCATGTGGCCCTAATTGCCACTACCCTAACCTTCTCTGAACATGTGGCATCTCTATCTTGAGCTATCAATCAATCAATCAATCAATCAATCAATCAATCAATCAATCAATCAATCAATCAATCAATCAATCAATCAATCAATCAATCAACCAACCAATCAACCAACCAACCAACCAACCAACCAACCAACCAATCACTTTATTTGTCCCCAATGGGGCAATTAATTTTGCAGAAATATATACACATATACACATAGTAAACGACAACGAGTTTAAATCTAAAAATCCAAGCCCCACAACAGCTACCTTTTCCTCATGGAATTGAGAAGGAGATGCAGAAGGTACAAAAGAATGTTTCTATCTGTTATATATGTATATATGTATATATATATATATATATATATATATATATATATATATATATATATATATATATATATATATATATATATATATATATATATATACCCGATGGGAGGAACTGAAACTCTTGGTGTAGAGGATGGAACAGTCCCATAGGATAGTTTTTTCTTTCCTATACAGCTGTTTGTTATCCAGGTCCTGTAGAGTCACCTGAGCAGAGCCAATTATTTTACTACAGACATTAACCACCTTGGTAAGAACAGTTTTCTGCTTTACCCTAAGTGATGAAAACCAACAAATGAAAGAAAAAGTTAATACAGACTCAATGAAAGAATGATAGAACATGGACATCAAGGATGAATCTACATGGAATTTGGACAGTTTTGTAAGACAGTACAGACGCTGCTGACTTTTCTTGTAAATTAAGTTGGTGTTACTCTCAAATGTCAGCTTATTGTGTATTATAGTTCCCAGATACTTGTAGGACTCTACAATTTCTACATCTTGTCCGTCAATCACTGTCCTATCTGGGTCCTCACGGTCATTTCTCTCCTAAATGATTACAATCCCCGTCTCACGTGTCGTCAGCATGCTCGGTTAAACCTCCACAGATGCAGCGGCACGTCTGTTGTTCAACCAGCCAGACAAAGCTCACGTGACATCGTTACTCGCCATAACTCAACTGTCTACCTCTGGCTACCCACGACAAGTTTAAGTCGCTAATGTCGTCCTACGAAAAGACTTCAGGGTCTCCAGTGTTTTTAAATCAAGGCTTATTCTCCTGCTTGATCATTAAGTCCACACTTGCAGGTTCACAGAACGAGGAACGAGGTTCTAGTGTCTATCAGAACACCAGCACCTCTAGACTTTCAAGAAACTCTTGAAGATGCATCTCTTCCGAGAACCCGTCCTCTCCTAACCCCTCTGACGTCATAACTCACATCCAACTGCAGCACTTTCTTTACAACTCTTTCTTACACTTTGTCATTTTCTGGCACTTTAAATACTTATTTTATCATGGGTATTCATTTTATTTAGTTGTTGATGCCAGGTAAGGAAATCAGATAAGGCAAATACTCGTGAAAATGAGGACAAGAGCTTTACGAAAGCAAAGACACCAAGCCTAGCTCAAATGCATATATTAATCTTACATAAAAGACTGAAATAAATCCCTGCGTTCAGTTTTAAACTAGTTTCTCTTCACCGTGGTTGTCATCGTCCTGCTTGTGCTCTCTTGCAGCTGTAGAGGAGAATAAAGAACAAAGCTGCACGGTTGAGGGCGAGGTCTACCAGCACAACGCCATCTGGAAACCCGAGCCTTGTCGCGTGTGCGTCTGCGACAACGGCGTCACCATCTGTGATGAGATCCAGTGTGAAGCTCTGACCAACTGCAACAAGGTGGTCACCCCTGAGGGCGAGTGTTGCCCCGTCTGCGACAGCTTTGCCAGCGCCGGCGGCAGGATTGGTGAGGCCAGTTTACCTATGCTGCACCTGAACAAGGTTCAACCATCAGGGAATCTAAAAACCTTGTACTAGCTCAGTTTTAGTTACCTACATCTTGATGTATTGTGCCTTAAAGGGGACCTATTATGAAAAACAGGTTTTTTCTTGCTTTAACATATACAAACTGGTCTCCCCTCAGCCTGACAACTCAGAGAAGGAGGAAAGCAACCAAATTCTGCAGTGTCTGTACAGCCGCCCGGATGATCCATCCTGTGTGATGTGGATCTACGAGCCAATAAGATTCTGCTCCCGTCGTTACGTAACCAAAATGCAAACCACGCCCACAACTATAAAACCGTGTAACTGCATGAGCGTCCACGAGAATGACTCGCGGCTCGCGGCGATTTTATAATAAAGCGCAAAACGTCTGTTTCATGATCCAACTCTGAGGTGCAGATGTTCATAAACCTGGTGGCTGAGGAGAGAATTAAAAAATGGATGTAGACGGGCTGTTTTACTCTCAGCCGCTCTGATCAGCGCCGACATGAACAAAGCGGTTGCGCAATCGAGTACGTCACAGCAGCTTCACCCCAACCTACCCACTTCTCCCCTGGATGTGGAAAAACACACGGGGACAAAACGGGTAGAGGCGGGTAGAGGCGTGACGAGCAAAGTCGGGCCAAGTAAGGACTAGTGCAAAAGGGCCAATAGAGATAACTTCTCATTTCAACTAACTGGATCAGCCGTTCCTCATCCGCTGTTTCCTACAGCGCTTTCTACCGGCTTTCAACCGGAGCGGCTGAAAGAAAATAGAAGCAGGGCGTCCGACAAATGTTCAGCTCAAAACGGCGCGATGCATCGCTGCGTCCAGTTAGGACAGTCCAATAGAAAATAAAGCAATGGAATTGATTTTGTCGCTGACGCTCGCTCGCATCGCATGCAGTTATGACACGGTGTAAATAACTCCGTCTGCCGGAGCTTCCTCCATTTTTCCGTAGCAGTGTATCGCGTCAGTCAGGCAGCCAATCAGCACAGAGCCTCATTATCATAGCCCCGCCCACTCAGAATCCCACATAGATAATGAGGTTAGAGAATGGGAAGATAAAGACATGGATCAGAGGCTGAATTTCTAATTTATTTAGCGAAAACAATCAAAAGCTTGTTTTTAAGACATTCAAGGCCTGTTGAAAATAGGTATTAGATGCCATAATAGGCCCCCTTTAAGACAAATTGTGCAAATCAAATGTCAACTGTCAACTAATGACTTGCATCTTGTTTTCCCCCAGAAATCATGGGCTTCCAGGTAAGTGGCTGGTTTAGACACATATATATTTACCTTTTAAACTATGACACAGGTAAACTGACAAATGATCAATGTTCTTGTCTTGTAGGGACAGAAAGGTGAACCAGGAGATATTCCTTATGTAAGTATAGTACAAATAAAGGAACAGTCATCTATCATAGGACTTTGTGGCTTCAGACAAGACATCAATTTCTTTCTTTGTGGACCTCAGGTGGTGGGAAACCCTGGACCTTCAGGACCCATGGTGAGTAGAGCGGTTCAGACGTATCTTTCCTCGTATGGCACAGCGCCATGTTGCAGGCAGGACGGACTAACAGGCCTGGCAAGCTGGGACTCGCCCACTTCGTATTGGTCACAGCTGATCAATATTGCCTTATTTTCTGGACTATAAGCCTCTACTTTTTTCTTAGGTTTTCAACCATGCAGCTTATACAAAGGTGCAGCTATTCTGTGGATTTTTCTTTCACCGCTCGGGGCGCTCTAACCGGAATTAGAATCAAAACTAAGACAAAATAAATGCAAAGAAGAATACGCTACTTCTTCTTTAGCAGATAGAAGTAGGTAGAAGCAGATTTCAAACAGATAAATAGATAAATAAATAGCGGTTATTTTCTCTTGGCTCTGTCCCGTTTTAATCAGCAAAGTTGCTGCCGTGTTAAAAGACACTGTTAGGAAAGATCTATTTAGGTACAAACATGTACATCATTTACAGTTCAAAATCCTTCTGTACATGTAGTAAATATCTAATCTAACCACATAAATATCTGCGGCTTGCATATCTTTTTTTTTTAAATAGAGTGGATGCAGCTTATATGCAGGTGCGGCTTATAGTCCAGAAAATATGGTACTTAACAAAGTCAAATCTGTCCAAACATCCACATTTCAAGTGCTGCTATTGAAACAACATCCAAGACGAGTGCTGCCAGAGCTCGGTGCAGTCGCAGCATCATTGACTGCAGTAGATTTTAGTTTAGTTTAGTTTTAGTTTTATTTAGCACATACAATAAAAATAACATCACACAAATAAGTGCAGTTAAAAGAAACTGTGCAGGGAGGAGCGAGCAAGCCAGGAGGCTTATGAGGAGCCCCCACCTAATAACATTTAACAATATAGTTATGAGGATACAAAATATAAAATAAAAAAAATAATAATACATCATAAAAATTGCATGCAGAACATGAAAATGAAAATAAAAAATGACTGTTGACCTATAAAGACATGATCATGAAAATATGAATATTATGCTGAACAAGTGGCAACACTACGGAAGACCAGGCAGGAGAAAAATGAAAATAATATTTTGAGGAGGAAGATTTTTTTTTCATTATGCACTTCAAGAAAAAAGTCGAAATGTTGATAAAAAAGTCAAAATTTTGAGAAAAAAGTCAAAATTTTGTGAATAAAGTTGAAATATTGAGAAAAAAGTTGAAATGTCGAGAAAAAAGTCAAAATGCAGAGAAAAAAGTCGAAATGTCAAGAAAAATTCAAAATGTCAAGAATAATGTTGAAATACTATTTCAAGAATGAAGTCGAAATTTCGTGACTAAAGTCGAAATTTCAACTTTATTCACAAAATTTTGACTTTTTTCTCAACATTTCGACTTTTTTCTCAAAGTGCACAAGAAAAAAAAATCTTCACCTCTCAAAATATTTTTTCTCCTGCATGGCCCTAATACTCTTCCGTAGCAACACAGAATATCAAGTACCGGTACAAAAGAAACATTAACAGTGGGAAAAGCAAGAGCTTTCTTGTCTACACTGTTGAATTAAATGTTCTCTTGAGCGACTTTTGAAGGTGGATAGGGACCTACAATTGTTTGCAATCTGGTACCAACTATTACAGACTTTGACACCTCTATACCTAAACAAAAATGGTCTTCTAGATTCCAGACATTTAGAGTACACTCAATCAGAAAGATTCAGACCCAGGAGGGTTGAGTTGAGTCACGTCACAGTTTGTCCAGCTGGTAGTGATTTCCAGCACCCAGTTAACTGTGCTCAAGCAAAGAAAAAGTGATTGGTTTAATAATATTTCTCATTTAGGGCCCTCCAGGAGCTCAGGGACACACCGGACCTCGAGGCTTTAAAGGCAGACGGGTGAGTCGCGATCAATGTTAATGAATTAACCCTGACTGAATAAGTACAAGGGCTTAATTTTGTAACTAAAAATTACAAAAGAAAAAAAACAGATGCTCCATTTTTCCATAAATATCGACAATTTCTCACATTAATGATATTTAAACATCAACGCTGTAGGGATTTCCAGGGCCTCCAGGTTTTGACGGTGAGCCGGGTATACCAGGTAATCCAGGAGAACCAGGACCCCCTGGTGAACACGGGCCTCCCGGGGTGAGCTGTTCTCCTTTTCAAACCAATACTTATCCGTTTGTCAAACTCAACAAGAGAATGAGTCATGTCCGTTCTTCTTTGTAGGGACACTTGATGTCACAGATGGCTTTGGATTTCGGAGAGAAGTCGAGTATGGCGGCGAGGATGGTGTCGGGGACACGGGTGTGTCCTGCAGAGCTGCGCCTATAACCAGTACTGGAGTTGTAAAAAAGAATCAGGGGGATGGTGGATTTGATCATATTATTACAAATAATATAATATATTACAAATAATAGCAGTGACCAAAACAGCTGCAGAAATACTGCAGGAATGACATAGCAGCAGTTAAATGCAGCCTTCTGTAAGCTTTAAATATCCACTGGGCTTACATCAAATACATCAAAACACAACAATAAAAAACACTTTTCTGAACTTATCAATATGACTCTGTCCTTCACAGGATAAGTAACATGGATCACTGCAAAAACTCACAATCTTAACAAGAGTATTTGTCTTATTTCTAGTTAAAATGTCTCATTTTAGTAAAAAAATCTCATTACACTTAAACAAGACTCATCACTGGAAAAAACAACAATTTTCACCTTTTTCAAGTAGATTTTCACTTGAAATAAGTAGAAAAATCTGCCAGTGGAACAAGATTTTTTTGCTTGTAATGAGAAGATAAATTTTACTTGAAACAGGTGAAAATTGTCAAATAAGTTATTTTTCTGGTGTTATTTTTCTGGTGATGACTCTAAATGTTGAAATAGCAGTAAAACCACATTCATTGATGAAATGACATAAGGGATGGAAAGGAGGGATGGCAGTTTTACAGGGGGGATGATTTGGACCGTTTTTATTACAGGGGGGATGCCGTCCCCCCTCAACTCCAGTACTGCCTATAATAAAAAGCAAATTTGGTTTTAAATGTGGAAAAATGTGTGTGTTTGTGCAAGTATGACATTCTGTTGTTTCAGGGTGAAGCAGGAGCACGAGGAGTTCCAGGACCCGCCGGGGCACCAGTGAGTCTTTTCCTCTGAGCAAAACCTTTTTTGTCTGTTTGTCAACTCCAGAGGTGGCAAATCCGGCTTCAGAAAGTAAAAGTCCTGCCATATATTTGTTCTGTCCATTCACTAAAACCAGGTGAGTTCACTAATTAGCTCATCTACCTGGCTGAAGAGCTGTGCTGATTAGAATCAGCTGGTTGAGTGAATGGACAGAACAAATACATGGTAGGACTTTTACTTTCTGAAGCCGGATTTGCCACCTCTGGTCAACTCATTTATCACAAAGCAGCTAATGCTGGTTCTGATGTCCTTGTTCAGGGACCAACTGGTGGTCAGGGGATTCCAGGGGAGGCTGGAGATCCAGGAGCAATGGTAGGAACATGCATACATCCGGGATCCATTTTAAGTTCACTTCTAGAGCTGAGACACTGAGATCTACTCGTGTGTTCTTTCAGGGAGAGCCGGGTCACCGAGGACCTGACGGACCTCCAGGAAAACCTGGATCCGACGTGAGTCACACCAAAACCCATCTCCTCTCAAGAGTGCTAGGCACCTCTCCATCTCCACATTCCTCTTCACCAAATTTAATTTTCAATATAAATTGAATAGTAAATATATTTGAAATTACTGTAGGCTATGAGTATATATAGTATAGTAGTATAAGTATATTACAGATTAAATACTAAATATATTTTAAATTGTAAGTATATTAGAATATATAGTGGTAGCAAATATTGTTACTTAAGATGTTGATGTTTTTGGTTGGTTATTTAATCTTTTATTTTGTTTTTGTTTTAATTTATTATTTTAGGAATTCTGGTGAATGTTTTCACCCTTTTTGATTTGTGATTATTGTAATTTTTTGTATGTCTTTGTGTGTGGACCCCAGGAAGAATAGTCTTCACATGGAGAAGACTAATGGGGATCCTTATTAAATAAACAAAAAAATAAAAAATAAACCAAAAGAACGAGAGAAAAAAAGAAAGAGAAAAAACAAACAGCAATTAAAATTTTTCTCTGTTTAGGGAGAATCAGGATCTTCAGGTTCAACTGGAGAGCCAGGGTTTCCAGGATCATCGGTAATCACCGTCATCAACATTTACTGTGGTATTATTTAAACATGATCATTCATAGTAATTAATTCTCGTAATGCAGGGTGTGAGAGGATTCCCAGGAAATCCAGGTGCCCCGGGACTTAAAGGCCACAAGGTAAGCTTTGACTTCTGAAGAAACAGTTTTTGTTTTTCAAGTAAAAAAGCATCACAAAGTGATCTGAATTCAAATCCAACAGGGACACGCTGGACTCACCGGGTCAAGAGGCGAGTCTGGAGCAGCTGGAAGCAAGGTATGGTAAAATAAAAAAGATATGAGCCCCTGGATTGTTTGAAACTGCACGTTTCCAACTTGTGCTCTTCCATTTTGCAGGGTTCATCTGGTACCCCGGGTTCCATGGGCGCTGCCGGCCCACTGGTAGGAAACACCACCGTAATCTTTGATCAGAGCCGGGTGTCCACCCACACGGATGCTAAAACTGCCGTCTGTTTTCAGGGACCACCTGGTTTGCCCGGAGAGAGAGGAAGAATCGGGCCGACCGGTCCTGCGGTAAGAAACACCAGCAACAACCTGAAAACGCACACACACCCCAAAAGAGAGGAGGGTTACGACATTTCCTGTGTTTTTCTTCTCAGGGAAAGCGTGGCACGCCAGGAGACCTTGGTAAACCAGGTCCTTTGGTAAGAACTTTATTAATTAACTTGCTTAATATTTGTTTTGTCATCTGAAATGAGAGTTGTATCTGTTTATTAGTTTTGGGAGTTGACCACAGATTTCTCTTCTCTACAGGGTCCAATAGGAATCACAGGTCTCCCAGGATATCCCGGTAACCCAGGGATGAAGGTGAGAGCAATTACAGTGTGATTTAATGAATTATTGATATACAGGACTGTCTCAGAATATTTGAATATTGTGATAAAGTCCTTTATTTTCTGTAATGCAAAAATGGCATACATTCTGGATTCATTACAAATCAACTGAAATATTGCAAACCTTTTATTATTTTAATATTGTAATATTTAATATATTGTAATATTTAATATTTAATACTGATCATGGTTTACATCTTAAGAAAACTCAAATATCCTATCTCAAAAAATTAGAATATTCTGGCAATCTTAATCTTAAACTGTAAGCCATAATCAGCAATATTAAAATAATTAAAGCTGCAAGCAGCGATGAACGGGCCCTCGCACTCACGGCCACCGCCCCCCATAAGCATATCAGAAATGACACCACCCACGTCTTCCTATGTCAAACCATTCAAAAGTTATAGCAGAAAAAAGGGACAACCAATCAGAAGAAGGGGCGGGGCTAATTCAGGCCAATGAAGGTCAAGGACTCCATACAGAATGTGATGACACCACCCACGACTCTCTATGTCAAACCATTCCAAAGTTATAGCAGAAAATCGGGACAACCAATCAGAAGAAGGGGCGGGGCTAATTTTCGCCAATTATGGTCAAGGACTCAATACCGAGTCCCATGATACCACCCACGACTCTTTATGTAAAACCTTTCAAAAGTTATGGCAGAGAAAAGTATTCTAGTGGGCGCTGTTGAGCCGTTAGGCCACGCCCATTAATGCAAACCATGAAAAATCTAATTTATCGACAGGCCTGGCTTTTCTTTAAGTTGCGACATGATACAGGTGTGTACCAATTTTCGTTCATGTACGTCAAACCGTATTATGGGGCTTGAGGCGCAAAGTTTTTTCTGTCTGAACCAATCAGATGAAGGGTGGGCGCGCTTTTTGCCGTCTAGCGTCGCCACGGTAACGCTTTTGAAAGAGAAAAGTAATGCGTGGTGTCGGAGGATGGAGAAGCACGTTTTGATGTATAACACACCTGGGTGCACGTTAGGGTTCGGGCTGAATTAATGACCGAAGAAATGGCATAAATTGCGCCAAAATTACACGATTAATTCAAAATGTTCAAAATGGCTGACTTCCTGTTCGGTTTCGGCCATGGCGCCAAGAGACTTTCCTTTAAGTTGCGACATGATACAGGTGTGTACCGATTTTCGTGCATGTACGTCAAAGCGTATTGTGGGACTTGAGGCACGAAGTTTTATCTGTATGGACCAATCAGATGAATTGGGGGCGCGCTTTTTGGCGTCTATCATCGCCACGGTAACGCTTTTGACTGAGAAAAGTTATGCACGTTATTGCAGGATGGAGACGCACATTTTGATGTATAACACACCTGGGTGCACGTTACGGTTCTGGCGAAGAAGCGGCTGAAGGAATGGCATAAATTGCGCCAAAATTACATGATTAATTCAAACTGGCCGACTTCCTGTTGGGTTTCGGCCATGGCGCCAGGAGACTTTTCTTTAAGTTGTGCTATGATACAGGTGTGTACCGATAAAGGAAGCTCTGAAAACCTTAACAAACCATGGTTTACTATAGAACTTAGGAAATCCGCAAATTCTAAATTTAATGTCTATGAGTTTTGGTTCAAATATAAATCATTGGTATAGTATGCATAAATGGCTTTATGAGGGTGACACTTCCATTATAGATAAAATGTATTTCAAAATGGTTTTCAAAAATGAAAGGACACATGAGTCTATCTTTCTTGAAAAGTTAATTTAATTACTGATACTTATTTAAATATACATTTTGTTAAGGAAATCTATTAATTTTGAGATAAATAACGGTCGCCCCCAATTACTTTTTTAAGGTCGTTGCCCTATTAATGTAGGTTTAAAAACACTAAAATACCTTTGTTTTAAGTTTTCACATATATGCACACTACATTCCAAATGTTTGGAAAATGGCCAAATACATCTTTATTTTAAGTATTTTAAAAATAGGCCTCTCAAAGGCCTTATACATCATTGACCCACAATTGTGATTCAGGCTTAAAGCTCCCCTGCTACACGTCATTCAGGCAGCCAATCAGCACAGAGCCTCATTAACATAGCCCCCCCTCCCCTCAGAATCCCTCATAGAGAAGGTTAGAAACGGTAAAAATAAAGACATGGCCCAGAGGCTGAATTTCTCATTTATGTAGAAAAAACCTTCAAAAGCTTGTTTTTAAGACATTCAATGCCTGTTTAAAATATACATTAAATGCCATAATAGGTCACCTTTAAATAATGTTTAAGCAAATGAAGCAATTCTCGCCAAATCCAGTAAATTCCAGTTGTCCCTGAACGCACCAGGAGGATAATCGGTCAAATTTAGAATTCCGACCGGTCCCTGAATGCACCTCCTCCGCGGCGCTGCGCGGTCCCGACTAGATCTCGGCTGAAAGCCGATAATAATATAATACAATTGCAAAGCTGCTGTGAAATAAGGTGTAATACATGCACTGTAATTATTTTCTGTATAAAAATTGAATTTAAAAAGACGGGTTTGACTCAAAATCAGTGTGGTTTTATTTAAGTGGTCTCTGTGTCGGTAGAGAAATAAAAAAAGCGAGCTGCATGTCGGCAGTTTTACTGGGGGGATGATTTGGACCGTTTTTATTTCAGGGGGGGATGCCATCCCCCCCTCATCCCCCCTCAACTCCAGTACTGTTTATAATAAAGTGTCTTATAAATCAATAATTTTAAAATCTCAATCCTTATTTTCATTTAAAGGCCAGGGCTTATAGGCTACATATTTACACTGTGTAGCCTGAAAGTGAACTGCAACTTACGTGCGGACGCATCTTTGTTGACATTTGGCCGTGTCTTCCTCCAGCGCCTTTTTTTTCTCTCTCCCTCTCGGTGCCGCCTTTCCTCTTTTTCTTTTTTACCCGGCTGGGTGTGCATTATTTGCCTCTGGACTCGTCTCCCGGTCCACTCGCGCACACGCACACGCACACGCGGCCACGGCGCGCTGTCTGTTCGGTGATACTGTTGGGGCGGGTGTTAATTTGAAACAAACCAACTATCTTGCCCAACTCACAAGCTACTGGCCTGAGTGGCCTCTGATTCGCCTGGCCTGACTCTCTAACTTGGAAAAAAAGTCAAATAGCCGGCGCTGCGGCGCACCAGCCGCCTGTGTAAAAAAAAAAAAAAAAAAGAGAGAGAGACGCAGGCGGCATCCTAGACCGGCGCATCGGGAATACTCCCGGTTCTCCCTATGGCCAGTCCGGGCCTGGTTAGAGTATTAGTTGCCGCAAAACTAACTGCGTCTCAACACTGATGCACAGGGAGGTGCGCGCGCATAAGCGCCCCGCCCCCCCGTCCTCCTGCGCAGGAGCGCGCCCCCTCCCCTTTCTCTTCCCCAACTCAGAGCTGCATTTTGCGCGTTCACGTGTGTGACAGTCTGAGACAGGGTGGCAATGATTCATTCGACATAAATATTCATTTAAAATCACGTATTTGAAGGACTTTATTGACATTCACACAATATTTTCACATTACAGTAAACAATGTATTTGCGAAGTCGGATGTTAATTTTGACATTTTATGGCAAAGCCATAGCTTTTTACGTTATTAGTTAATGTTTTTAATTTTTAGAGTGACAAAGTTCTCCGAAAATAATATGTTCCAGTGTATGATTTTTTAGTCCTGTTTTAAGCTATCTGAAACTGCCATTTAATTTTCCTTACACAAAATCTTTGATTTTTAATTAATATTTTTCCAGAAATACAGAGTGACATAAAAATGCCAATTCCTTTCAAATTACGGCCACGATACGCGACACAGTCAACAAGGAACCTACTGCCAATCATATGTGTCGATTGTGTTAAGATTGGATAAACCAAACAGCAACTAAAGCACATAATTTGATGAAAAATGTATACCTGACCAAAAGGTGGCGCTATGGAGTTCATCCAAGATTGTCATATCCACTTGTTCAGAATGGAAGCCTGATTACATGAATTGATTTTGGGTTGATTCTGATCAATTATGTTTAAGTTACAACAACTTTTATGTTCATGGCGAGACACCGAAATTTGACAACCTCTGACAGCGACGCCCTTTGACACAAACTTACAGTTTTCTCTGTCACTCATCGTCAATGCCTTACCTATTATCTCACCAACTTTGAGATCAATAAACTGATCTCGCTTGGAGCACAGATGCATACTACAAGACATGACAATTCCTGGTGCCAACAGGTGGCGCTACAACCGATCCTGAATATTCCACCATAGATGGGTTCAGGCTCAACCTACAATCATGCACATACGTTTTCGACCACATCAAATAATGTATTGCTGAATTACAGCCAATTGATGTTTGATGGCGAAGCTTAAAAATGACCTCAAACTTCGCCGGATCACTACGGTCACGCCCTCTGGCAGAAACTTAAAAGCTTCGCAATTTAGCGTCGGCCATGTGTCTAGATTGTACAAACCAAGTTGTGAGCCAATTCGATAAAATCTCTAGGAGGAGTTCGTTAAAGTACGAGGCCTAGAAATGATCAGAATTCATGAAAAATGACATTTTCTGTTCAAAATGCCGGACTTCCTGTGTAACTTAGAGCATGGGTCCAAAAGACTTTTTTGTAGCTCTTTGTCTAATATAATACACACATAAAGGTCATTGCTGTAAGTCAAACCATATTGTGGGGCTCGTCAAAAAACATAAAATAGGTGGCGCTATAGAGCCCATTCTTGTGGACCCATGCCTGTCGCCCATAGAATACGTAATTTTACGCGACTCTGGAAGCGTGTGCAAAATTTGGTGAGTTTTCCAGCATTTTAAGGCCTCCAAAAAGGCAATTTATTTACGGCGAGAATAATAATAATAATAATAATTAAAGCTGCAAGCAGCGATGAACGGGCCCTCGCACTCACGGCCACCGCCCACCATAAGCATATCAGAAATGACACCACCCACGACTTCCTATGTCAAACCATTCAAAAGTTATGGCAGAAAAAAGGGACAACCAATCAGAAGAAGGGGCGGGGCTAATTCAGGCCAATGAAGGTCAAGGACTCCATACAGAATCTGATGACACCACCCACGACTCTCTATGTCAAACCATTCCAAAGTTATAGCAGAAAATCGGGACAACCAATCAGAAGAAGGGGCGGGGCTAATTTGAGCCAATTATGGTCAAGGACTCAATACCGAGTCCGATGACACCACCCACGACTCTTTATGTCAAACCTTTCAAAAGTTATGGGAGAGAAAGGTATTCTAGTGGGCGCTGTTGAGCCGTTAGGCAACGCCCATTAATGCAAACCATGAAATATCAAATGTATCGACAGGCCTGGCTTTTCTTTAAGTTGCGACATGATACAGGTGTGTACCAATTTTCGTTCATGTACGTCAAACCGTATTATGGGGCTTGAGGCGCAAAGTTTTTTCTGTCTGAACCAATCAGATGAAGGGTGGGCGCGCTTTTTGCCGTCTAGCGTCGCCACGGTAACGCTTTTGAAAGCAAAAAGTAATGCGTGGTGTCGGAGGATGGAGACGCACATTTTGATGTATAACACACCTGGGTGCACGTTAGGGTTCGGGCTGAATTAATGACCGAAGAAATGGCATAAATTGCGCCAAAATTACACGATTAATTCAAAATGTTCAAAATGGCTGACTTCCTGTTCGGTTTCGGGCATGGCGCCAAGAGACTTTCCTTTAAGTTGCGACATGATACAGGTGTGTACCGATTTTTGTGCATGTACGTCAAAGTGTATTGTGGGACTTGAGGCACGAAGTTTTATCTGTATGGACCAATCAGATGAATTGGGGGCGCGCTTTTTGGCGTCTATCATCGCCACGGTAACGCTTTTGACTGAGAAAAGTTATGCACGTTATTGCAGGATGGAGACGCACATTTTGATGTATAACACACCTGGGTGCACGTTACGGTTCTGGCGAAGAAGCGGCTGAAGGAATGGCATAAATTGCGCCAAAATTACATGATTAATTCAAACTGGCCGACTTCCTGTTGGGTTTCGGCCATGGCGCCAGGAGACTTTTCTTTAAGTTGTGCTATGATACAGGTGTGTACCGATAAAGGAAGCTCTGAAAACCTTAACAAACCATGGTTTACTATAGAACTTAGGAAATCCGCAAATTCAAAATTTAATGTCTATGAGTTTTGGTTCAAATATAAATCATTGGTATAGTATGCATAAATGGCTTTATGAGGGTGACACTTCCATTATAGATAAAATGTATTTCAAAATGGTTTTCAAAAATTAAAGGACACATGAGTCTATCTTTCTTGAAAAGTTAATTTAATTACTGATACTTATTAAAATATACATTTTGTTAAGGAAATCTATTAATTTTGAGATAAATCACGGTCGCCCCCAATTACTTTTTTAAGGTCGTTGCCCTATTAATGTAGGTTTAAAAACACTAAAATACCTTTGTTTTAAGTTTTCACATATATGCACACTACATTCCAAATGTTTGGAAAATGGCCAAATACATCTTTATTTTAAGTATTTTAAAAATAGGCCTCTCAAAGGCCTTATACATCATTGACCCACAATTGTGATTCAGGCTTAAAGCTCCCCTGCTACACGTCATTCAGGCAGCCAATCAGCACAGAGCCTCATTAACATAGCCCCCCCTCCCCTCAGAATCCCTCATAGACAAGGTTAGAAACGGTAAAAATAAAGACATGGCCCAGAGGCTGAATTTCTCATTTATGTAGAAAAAACCTTCAAAAGCTTGTTTTTAAGACATTCAATGCCTGTTTAAAATATACATTAAATGCCATAATAGGTCACCTTTAAATAATTTTTAAGCAAATGAAGCAACGGTAAATTCTCGCCAAATACAGTAAATTCCAGTTGTCCCTGAACGCACCAGGAGGATAATCGGCTTTTTAGAATTCCGACCGGTCCCTGAATGCACCTCCTCCGCGGCGCGGCGCGGTCCCGACCAGATCTCGGCTGAAAGCCGATAATAATATAATAAAATTGCAAAGCTGCTGTGAAATAAGGTGTAATACATGCACTGTAGTTATTTTCTGTATAAAAATTGAATTTAAAAAGACGGGTTTGACTCAAAATCAGTGTGGTTTTATTTAAGTGGTCTCTGTCTCGGTAGAAGACAGAGACATGAAAGACATGGAAAAAAGCGAGCTGCATTACAGACATGCGCCGCCGAAATACATCGGTGAAAACTATTCCACAGGAATATTTCACCATAGATGTCTTAAGACGACTCTACAATTATGCACACAATAAAAAAATACTTACAGATTAGGTTGGGACTCGTGTGAAAACACTGGAGGATTCATGTCGTGTGAGGAACGTCAATACGGTGCGCACGCAACAACGTACCCCCGCTCCCCCCCTCCCTCCCCCTCGGCCTCCGCTCCGCTGCAGGAGCCAGCTTGCTTTAAATCCAATGGATTTAAATAAATATTCATTACCAATCGTGCGTTTTACGCACCTTAATGCCAAAAATATATTTTCACATCACAGTAAACAATATTTTTACGAAGTTTACGAAGTTAATTGGACATGGCATGACAAAAATATGATTTAATTGTATATGAATACATTTTTGGAAAAAGAGAGTTACAAAGTTCTTCAAAAGCGATATGTACCACCGTATGATTTTTTAGTCATGTCGAAATGTATCTAAATCTGACATTTTATTGTCTTAAGACCAAGCCTATGATTTTAAATGATTATTTTACCAAAAAAATCAGAGTGACGTAAAATGGCAGTTCCCTTCAAGTTATGACCACGATACTCAACACAGTTAATAAGGACGCTTATGACAATAATATGTGTCGATTTCATTGTGATTGGATCAATGAAACAGCAATGACAGCACATAATTTGATGAAAAATGTATACCTGACCAAAAGGTGGCGCTATGGATTTCAATCCAAGATTGTCATATCCACTTGTTCAGAATGGAAGCCTGATTACATGTATTGATTTTGGGTCAATTTGGACCAAGTATGTTTAAGTTACAACAACTTTTATGTTCATGGCGAGACACAGAAATTTGACCACCTCTAACGGCCACGCCCTTCGATAAGAACGTACAGTTTTCTCTGTCAGTCATCGTCAATGTCTTACCTATTATCTGACCAACTTTGAGATCATTAATCTCATCTCGCTTGGAGCACAGATGCATACTAGAAGACATGACAATTCCTGGTGCCAACAGGTGGCGCTACAACCGATCCTGAATATTCCACCATAGATGTCTTCAGGCTCAGTCTACAATCATGCACATACGTTTTCAACCACATCAAATCATGTATTGCTGAATTACAGCCAATTGATGTTTGATGGCGAAGCTTAAAAATGACCTCAAACTTCGCCGGATCACTACGGTCACGCCCTCTGGCAGAAACTTAAAAGCTTCGCAATTTAGCGTCGGCCATGTGTCTAGATTGTACAAACCCAGTTGTGAGCCAATTCGATAAAATCTCTAGGAGGAGTTCGTTAAAGTACGAGGCCTAGAAATGATCAGAATTCATCAAAAATGACATTTTCTATTCAAAATGCCGGACTTCCTGTGTAACTTAGAGCATGGGTCCAAGAGACTTTTTTGTAGGGCTTTGTCTGATATAATAGACACATAAAGGTCATTGCTGTAAGTCAAACCATATTATGGGGCTCGTCGAAAAACATAAAATAGGTGGCGCTATAGAGCCCATTCTTGTGGACCCATGCCTGTCGCCCATAAAATACGTAATTTTACGCGACTCTGGAAGCGTGTGCAAAATTTGGTGAGTTTTTGAGCATTTTAAGGCCTCCAAAAAGGCAATTTATTTACGGCGAGAATAATAATAATAATAATAATAATAATAATAATAATAATAATAATAATAATAAACATCACAGATACAATAGGGTCCTCGCACTTTCAGTGCTCGGGCCCTAATAAACATCACAGATACAATAGGGTCCTCGCACTTTCAGTGCTCGGGCCCTAATAAAAGGCTTGCAATATTTCAGTTGATTTGTAATGAATCCAGAATGTATGACATTTTTGTTTTTTTTGTTTTTTAGTCCTGTATCTTGACACTTGAATTGAAATAAATGTTAATCTCTGGGATGAAAGATTCTGTTCAACTGATTTTAAGCTCTTTTTCAGGTTTTAGATCTGAACTATCAAATTACTAGTTAGTTTAAACAGAAGTGCAGCACCCTGCATGTAACTGCTTATTATCCCCTCTGCCATACATCCCTCACAAGTTTGCCCTTTTCAGGTTCGTCTAGATCTTTACGCCGACGTTCTTTAAATTACACTTAATTACCCTTAAAGCATGTTATTAGCTGCACTGCATATTCTGTGTATGTACAGAACTTACAATAACTAGCCTGACAACTCACATCAAGCCACATGGACCCCACACCGAGCCCAGTCCGCCGTCTGAATTCTCTTCCTCTTTGATAGAAAGAATTAGTCAGAGTGGTAGTTTCAGACGGACAGACACACAGACGCTGCTTTTAGATGCTTTGGATAGACAACCAATCAGACAAGACAAGCATGGGGATGTTGGAAGATCAGCTAAAGATATCCAAAATGCTGTGTAGTTGAGTTGAGTTTTGGATGATAGTTCTTCCCTGAGATAAGTCTGAAAACTTTCATCATACTTTTTTAAAAATAATTGCAGATATTAGTGAATTGAATCACAGACCATGTTGTTTTCTCACTTTAAAGCCTTGTGTCCTAACATTCAGTCATCCTCACTCCTCGTTCTCATTTGTAGACAAATCCAGTTATCTAAAAATGGGAGCATAAAAGAAAGCATTGATTTAAAGAGGAGCAATTTCACTTTGCTGCCATCGCCATATTAGAGAAACCAAAATGTTATGAAAAGTTATGATTTGGTTTATTATAAAATAATGCAAATAATGTATAAAGCTAGATTAAAGTTACCCCGTGTCTGTGTACGGTTTTTCTCAATACATGAGTCAAAATATAATTTGCGTGATGTTTGTAAATTTGTTGTACAAAAAGCTAGAAAAGAGACTAAAAGGAGACGTTTATCTGTTGTGGGAGTTAAACTATGGAATGACGCTAACCTAGATTTACTAATGTGCAGCTCATTTTTGGTTTACAAAAAAAAAGATTTGTAGAGCAATCTTTCAAAGCTACAAATGTTAATGTTTATTTGTTTTTGTTTGTTGCTGTTCTCTGATATTTATATATACAGGACTGTCTCAGAAAATTAGAATATTGTGATAAAGTTCTTTATTTTAATAATGCGATTAAAAAAACAAAAATGTCATACATTCTGGATTCATTACAAATCAACAGAAATATTGCAAGCCTTTTATTATTTTAATATTGCTGATTATGGTTTACAGTTTAAGATTAAGATTCCCAGAATATTCTAATTTTTTGAGATAGGATATTTGAGTTTTCTTAAGCTGTAAGCCATGATCAGCAATATTAAAATAATAAAAGGCTTGCAATATTTCTGTTGATTTGTAATGAATCCAGAATGTATGACATTTTTGCATTACAGAAAATAAAGGACTTTATCACAATATTCTAATTTTCTGAGACAGTCCTTTATGTGTAAAAAAAAGTCTTTACTATTATATATGTAAACCTTATTGGTCCTTCTTTTCTGGTTTAGTTTTGCTATTGTTTGTTTGTATGTAAACCAGGCATTAATATAAGCACTTTGCTTCTGCCTGTGCCTTTTCAGTCACTATTTTTTGATAAGGTTTGTGTTTAATGTTTGTAGTGTGATGTGACTGAATAAAGAATTTCAATCAATCAAAAACCAAACTGTGTCCTACCAACCACCAAAGTGTGTTCTCTGGAGTCAAAGCTGCTAAATGTGAACAATGGTTTGTGCCGTAGGGGGAAGCCGGACCCCCAGGGGTCAGAGGGAGTCGAGGACAGCAGGGACCCCGGGGAGATTCTGGACGTGTAGGACCGTCTGGACCCACAGGAAAGGAGGCGCGTCACAATTACACCATTTTATCAAAGAGAATAGGAAGCTGAGCACATTTTCTTTCAATTACATTTCTAAAATGTGCTTTTGTTTGTGTTCAACCAGGGTGCAGCAGGAACTGACGGAGCACCAGGTGCACGTGGCTCATCAGTAAGTCTCCGTCAAACACTTTGACCTAATTACCAACAAAAATACATGTATTGTCAAACATTTTGTTGCTGTTCTTAAATTATTGTTAACTCTGGTTATTCTCTTTCATAGGGTTTAGTTGGTGTTCAGGGACCACCAGGGATGCTGGGTCCACATGGCCCCCCTGGACCTCAGGGAACCTCTGGAGCTCCTGGACCAAAGGGCCAACTGGTACGGAAAATCCTGCTTTATTACAGTTTCCTTCAGTACAAGGGTCAATGACCAATAAGGGTTTTCAACAGGTCAATTTTAAAATAGTAAAAAATAGAATATCTATTGCAGTAGTTCAAACATTAAGAATGTTGTGTACACATAAATTCATATAAAACTTTTAAATTAAGTGATTTTTGTCAAGATGAAGTGGCACTAGCCTTAAAAAGTAATGTGGTGCAACCATGATTCATATTAAAATAAAAAGTTTTCAGTTTTATACAAAAATGGTTGTTTTTTTTAATGGTCGCGCCACATGATATTTCATAAAATGGACATCACTCAAACTTTGTTTGTATATTATGATGGAAATATAAATATAAATGTGTATAGATCTTATACACTACAAGACATTTCTGAAATCATGCCAGGTAGGGCAGAAGATTGATTTAAAAACATTTAGAGTGATTTCAAAACAGTTTTCAAAACAAGAGTCATGGTGGGACGGTCGCACCACATGATATTTTGACGCTTAAAACAACAACTAAATCCCAAATAACTAGTATTTTTTGTAAAATTCAAGTGAGTCCATATGTGTTACAGGTAGGTCATATATATGGTATTTTTTAATCCATTTAAACCTTTTTTGAATTGAAAAAAAAATCTGGAAAATATACCCACAAACGTCAGTATAAATGTATCTGATCTTTATAGTTTGAAACTTTAATCGCTGGGTTTTTTTTTAATTTTCATTCACAGGGTGGAGTTGGAGTTCCTGGATTCAAAGGAGAAGCTGGATTGAAGGGAGAACGAGTGAGTAAAACAAGCCAAACATCCCAAACGTCATGTTTGTGGTGTTGGTCAGGTGATAAACTCGTGGACTGGTTTACGTTAGGGAGATCACGGGGCTCCGGGTCCTTTGGGTCCCATGGGAGAAGATGGTAAGCGTGGGTCTCGAGGTGATGGTGGATCCATGGGGGCTCCAGGTTCCTCAGGAGAGACAGTGAGTCCACCATTTTAATTTATCAGATTATTAACCCGCTCCAACATTGTTGAGAAAACTGGATAATGGAGGGATGCTTTGTTTCTTTCAGGGAGCTCCAGGAAACAGAGGTTTCCCCGGTGCTGATGGTTTACCAGGCCAAAAGGTGAGTAACTCTTTGTAATTATTAGTGAGCATCATCTTTAATATACACTGTAAGAAAAAAAACGTTGTTTTTACGGAAAAAAACTGGCAGCTATGGTTGCCAGAATAATACTGTAAAAGATACAGCGGATTGTAAAACACATTACAGAACAACCTGTACATTTTACAATTTCAAACTGTAATCCTTTACAAAAAAACATCATACAATTTATGTACAAAACTGGTCAATTCAACATCCATTTTCAGCCAAATTAGCATGACTATACCTTCATTAAAGCTATTTTCTCCTGTACAATTTACGTGCAGCCATTGCTTATTTTACATCTAATCCCATTAAATTTCACTGGAAAACATCAAAATAGAGGTATTATTAATCTGTAAAAGCCTCATTATAAGACTATAAGAGTAATTTGACTGAATTTTTCCGCTTATTTTATTAAAAGATTGTGTGTTGTGTAATATATTTTATAGTATTAATAGCGGCGTTTTGTTGTGAAATAAACATCTACATATTATCATAGAATTATTTGAGTAATTTCTTCATTAAATGAGTTATTACCAGTTAGACAGACAAACTCTGACACAATGTCAACAAAGATTTTCATCTGTAACATTTACGGTCCTTCACCGTTGCTATTTCACACTTTTTTACGGTAATTTCTACAGGCTTTTCTTACATTGTAGCTCCTTTTCTTATTTTGAATATATCATTTATTCATTTGTATTTTTTTGCTGGACAGGGAGCCCAAGGTGAAAGAGGGCTTTCAGGGTCAGGTGGTCCCAAAGGTTTATCTGGAGACCCAGGACGCAATGGAGAGCCTGGTTTAACAGGAGCTCGGGTAAGACAGGCACAACCCCACTAAATACTGAAACTCAAACACACGTTTCCTATTGCATTTTTATAAACGCATAGATGCCGCCTTACGTTCATTTCAAAGACTTCTTATTTCACAGGGTCTCACGGGACTTATTGGTGCCTCTGGTCCTGAGGGAAGGCAAGGACCACTGGTACGCAGAATCTTCCACCACTTTCTTATGCAAGTGATTTCTTTTTTTTGTTAGGAGACGGGGTAATTTAAATGTTTCTCCCTGTTTTGTTAGGGCTCAGCAGGAGACGATGGTAAACAGGGCCCAGCTGGTCCTACTGGAAACAGAGGAGCTGCTGGACTCATGGGCCTGCCGGGACCAAAGGGCTTCCAGGTCAGTAAAGAAGTGTTTCATCTTACCTGTTGTATAACGTAAGCAGGGATTATGTGGAGTATTGTGATGAAAATGCACTAAATTAAGTGTTTATTTATAGGGTGATGCTGGCAAGATTGGAGAAGCCGGGAGTTCTGGAGGTCCAGGTCAAAGGGCAAGTTATGCTTAACTTTTTACACCATGTGTTGCTTTTGTTATTCTAGGGCTTTATTCTCTTTATCCAAGTGAAAATGCTTCCTAAACACTGAACATCTCCTAACTTCCAGGGAGTAAATGGGAAAGATGGAGAAGAGGGCGCTGCCGGTCCACCTGGCCCAGCTGTAAATAAATCATTTTATTCCATTAATATTGCTTGTTAAACCTTTTTTTTGTATCATATTATACTATATTGAGTTTCTTTTACAGGGCCTTGCAGGAAAAAGAGGAGAGCAGGGACCTCAGGGAGTGAGCGGTTTCCAGGTAAAAAAAAACAACTGGACTAATCCCCCTCAGGTTTCTGAGAGAGATGGCCCATTTTTTGGGCAATATCTGAATCTGTCCATCCAGCCTCACTTCAAAAGTCATTCCTGAAGTAACATGTTAAATGAGCCATTACAGCAACCATTCATTGTTAACCAGATACTATGGCAGTCAGACAGAGTTATGTCTCAGATCATCACACGCTGGCCTAGACCGGGGCTCGGCAACCCGCGGCTCTAGAGCCGCATGCAGCTCTTTAGCGCCGCCCTAGTGGCTCCTGGAGCTTTTTCAAAAATGTTTAAAAATGGAAATAGATGGGGGAGGGAAATATATATTTTTTGTTTTAATATGGTTTCTGTAGGAGGACAAACATGACACAAACATTCTTAACATTTTCCAATGCTGTAAAAATGTGTAGGATAAATATTAAATTTCAACATTTCTGTTAACGAAGATTTGCGTCATAGCCTGCGACACACGTTTCTACCAGCAGGGCGGCGCCAGGCAGGTGGCTGCTGTGAACAAACCGGCCAAAGGGATTGTTTGCAAAGGGAAAAAGGGAAAATAACTGAGGAGAAAAGAGGATTCAACATTTCTTGGACCGAATCATTTGCATTCATTGCCTGAATGTTAATAATATAACCAATATAGATACATGCAGCATGTGTTGCCTTCATTATAAGGCTGATACAAGACTTAATTGTTTGCTGCTCTGGACATATTTGTTTTTTTTGGTCCAATATGGCTCTTTCAACATTTTGGGTTGCCGACCCCTGGACTGGACGGTACCAGGGGTAAAGGTAGCTGGTCCAGTCGACCACAGTCCACTTCAGCCCCAGCTCAGCCCCTGTTGGGCGGCCTTCAGTAGCCCTGGTTTAGTCTCCGCGTAAGCCATTTTTACCCTCTTCGGCACCAACAGTGTTGGTGGTCGGTTAGTACAATTAACAGGACAACAATCCATACTTTATTTGAGATAAGTGGGATTATGAAAGTTGACCTACTTATATGTCAAATTTACTAAAAAAAAATGCTGAGAGCAATGTAGCTAAAGGGACACCCAGCTGGTAAAACCATACCTGCAATGAAGCTGTTACACATAAAATCATGCCCCTTATTATGCATAAATCTGTGGCTTTTGACATTGTTACATGGTGAGATACACATAAACTCACTTAAAATTCAAACAGTTTTCACAGATATGAAATAGCTATTAAAAACAAAACGTGTTTTTTGAACAGAGCTGTACCTGACCTGGATCATGAACAATGAGATGTTCAATCTGTACCTTTACATGTCACATTGAACATAAAAGCTCATTTTAATTCTTTGTTATTAATTAATTCTTCAAGCTTTTAACCTTAAACTACTTATTTAAATAACCCAGTATATAAATTAGAATGTGAATAGTTTCTTATCTCTTTGGCATTAAAGAAAAGCTTTGTGCTTTGTAGGGTTTGCCTGGGACACCAGGACCACCCGGAGAGTCAGGAAAACCAGGTGACGAGGTACATGAAAGTTACACATTTAAAAAGAAGCATTTCTTCATATTTATACGAGAGGGGAATTACAATTTTATTTTAAATCTTTTGCAGGGTGTTGCTGGAGAGCTTGGTTCTGCTGGTGACACAGGTCCAAGAGTAAGTCCATTGGTCCGGCTAAAGTCTGTCTCCACTGCTGGATCCAGACTTTATTCAATACTCTGTGATAAATTGGTCACTTTGTATTTGTAATGATGTATTAAGCAATAATGAATGGCTCGGCATACATATGTATATCTTTTCAGGGAGAACGAGGTCCTCCTGGAGAGAGAGGTGAAACTGGCCCTAATGGGCTTCTGGGACCCAAAGGTGGTCCAGGTGGACCAGGACCTGATGGACCAAAGGTATAGTTCTAATAAAACCACCGGCGGGGAAACCTGTTCAACTGAAGATGGTTACATTTGGTTTTAAAAGCTTTTTTGTGGTGCCTGACATCTATTTCAGGGTAGCGCAGGTCCAACGGGCGGTGTTGGAGAACCAGGAGGTCCAGGACTTCAGGGGATGCCGGGGGAGAGAGGCATATCTGGATCCTCAGGGCCAAAAGGAGATGCTGTGGGTTAAACAAATATCATTACATCATCTGCAAAGAAACAGAGCCACACTTTCCACCACTAACCGTAAATCTGGAACCTGTTGACTATTACTTTGTGTTCTTTCGTCACTTACTGTATGGATTTCCTTTAAAAGGGTTCTGTTGGAGGGAAAGGAACTGAAGGAAAGGCAGGAGCTGATGGTGCGAGGGTGAGTTGGATCATCCAAAGTTTGAGTCAAAACAATTTCCAGTGATGACACAAAGAGTGAAAACACTGTTCTCTCAATATTTCATTACAAAAGGGGCTTCCTGGTCCCGTTGGACCAGTTGGTTCCAGTGGACCCAATGGAGAGAAGGTGAGATGCTACGTATTTCAATGAACCAAAAATCTCCTCAGTAAAAAAATAAACTTTCTCTCCTAGCTTGGAATAAAAAAAACAACATTTATAGCATATTTAAACCTGCTGCCACTGAACACATGGTGTGTTTCAATGACCAGATAGTTATCAACTGGTATTCTCTTTTATATCAGGGTGAAACGGGTCCATCAGGACCTAATGGACGTCGAGGTTCAAGAGGAATTGCTGTCAGTAGAAGTTTTTATTTTTAACTAATATTACATTTAAGAAGTATTAGTATGTTTTATTAAAAAAGAACAACTCCTGATGACCCATGTGTGTGTTTGTGGTGATGTTGATAGGGTTCTACTGGTGCTCATGGTCCTATTGGAGCTGCTGGTTTCCCTGGAACTTCTGTAAGTGACCATTAAAACCTAAAACACTCCCAAAAGATAAGATCATTCATTTGAGATGAGGCTAATTTCTGTTTTGTTTTCCCATTCTCTCTCTACAGGGTCCAGATGGTCAACCAGGAGTCAAGGGAGAAACAGGTGAGCCTGGTCTGAAAGGAGAAACAGGAGCACCAGGACCCCAGGGCATGGCTGGGAAAACGGGATCACAGGTACGCCGAAGTACACGGTGTCAGAATCCAAGTAAACAAATAATCCAGTTTAGTGTGTGGATCACCATCTTACACCTCGTGTGTTTGCAGGGGCCTGGTGGCGTGTCTGGACTGAAGGGTGCAAGAGGATCTACAGGTCCTTCTGTAAGTAGGTCCAGGAACACTGAAAATCCACTTTTATAGTACTTTGTATGACTGTGTAACTGTACAAGTACCATTATACTGAAGGCCCTTCTCCCCACAGGGCTCTCCTGGGTTCCCTGGGCTGGCAGGAGGAGTTGGTCCACATGGCCCTCTTGTAAGTTGAAACATCTCACTGATTTGAACTTAAGTGTTTAAACTTTCACCCACTGTTGGCTCAGATTCAGTGGACGAGGCTTAAAGGAGACCTATTATGGAATCTAATAGCTATTTTAAACAGGCCTTGAATGTCTTAAAAACAAGCTTTTGATAGTTTTTGCTAAATAAATTAGAAATTCAGTCTCTAAACCATGTCTTTATCTTCCCATTCTCTAACCTCATTATCTATGCAGGATTCTGAGTGGGCGGGGCTATGATAATGAGGCTCTGTGCTGATTGGCTGCCTGAATAACGTGATACACCGCTACGAAAAAATAGCGGAAGCTCCGGCCGGTGGAGTTAGTTGTGGGCGTGGTTTCAGGCATTGCACCCGTCGTTCCGTAACGACAGGAGCAGAATCTAATTGGCTCGTAGATCCACATCACACTGGACGGCTCATCCGGGCGGCTATACAAACACTGCAGAATCTGGTTTTTTCCTCCTTCTCTGAGCTGGTCTGGGCAGGTTTTGAGGTGTACTGGGCAGGTTTTGAGGTGTTCTGGGCAGGTTTTGAGGTGTTCTGGGCAGGTTTTGAGGTGGTCTGGGCAGGTTTTGCGCATGTCCAACTGGGACAGTGAGTGTATTTCTCAGCTGGCCGGGGAATGCCTTGGAAGGCGTGGTTGGGGAGAAGGATATCTGTGCCGCAGCTTTGGCTGCTGAGCCTGAGACCCCAAACTAGAGAAGAAGGAGTTAATGGATGGATGGTTTGGCCTATTTGGGATTGAACTGACTTTTTGTATCGGCAGCGTTTAGGTTGGTGGCTGTGGTCCTGCTATGGCTGTCAGCAAACCCCGATTCAGTCTGTTTGTGGTGTGAAAGCTCCCTGACCTTGACGTGACCCAACTATGAGGTGTAATCCACGTTTTTGAGCTAAAAAGGTGCCGTAGACAGCTGGGTAGTGCATTGTGGGCTTTACATCGCTGAAAGTTGTCACAGTGCTTCTGGTGAGGCGTTTGAGCTACCGTGAAAATGAACTAAGTGAGTGAACGTGATCCAGGCCTATAGAGGAACATTCTGAGTTACAGACTGGCATAAGTTCTTTCTTTAAGTACCAGATTCTAAAGAATGTAAGTCGAGCTGTTATTTTCCAACATGTAAAGGGTGAAAAACTACGGAAGCGTATTGCATTCACTTGAGAGAAAAAAAATCTGCTCTGTTTTTCTGAATTAACAAGTTAATTATCTCAGAATTCCGAGAAAAGTTTTAATGAAAAAAAATAAATCTGCTCTGTATACAACCTGCGAGAAGCTCTCACGACCACAAAGTCCTGAGGTTTCTGCGCAAAGTCGACAAACTAATAACAATATCATCTATATAATTTAAAGACAAGAATATCTCCCAATGTTTCAAACCAAAAGCAAAAGAAAACTGGATTAAACTGGACAGGCGGGACATGTTTGCTTCCATCACATCGAGTTCTCAAGGGAATGACAGACTTTTTGCATGTTGTGAGGTATCTGGTTAATTCAGAACAGAGCAGAATTATTTTTTTTCATTAAAACTTTTCTCAGAATTCTGAAATAATTATCTCGTTAATTCAGAAAAACAGAGCAGATTTTCTTTTTCAAGTGAATGCATTACGCTTCCGTAAAAACCTCTGAATTTGACTTGACTTACTTACTTTCTTCAATTCAATTCAATTCAATTTTATTTATATAGCGTCTAATACAACAGAGTTGTCTCTAGACGCTTTACAGAGACCCATACCCAGAACATGACCCCCGAGCAGTTATTACATAAACAATGGCAGGTAAAAACTCCCCTAGTGGGAGAAAAACCTTAAGCCAAACAGTGGCAAGGAAAAACTCCCCTTTAGGAGGGAAGAAACCTTGAGCAGGACCAGGCTCATCAGGGGGGACCCTCCTGCCGAGGGCCAGACTGGTGGGTCAGGGACGGCAACAGCACAGCAGGCAGGTGGAAGCAGCAACGGGATGACCGGGGGTGGGGACCGCAGGCCAGCACACAGCTCCCGAAGCTCCGGCCCAATCAACAAGTCCCAGGTTGGGGTGCAGGGTCAGGAAAAGACTTGTGCTCCGTAATGCAAGCTACAAGCCACCTACTTTCACCTTCTTTCCTCAAATGTACTGGAAATGTGAAAAATAAACAAGTGGTTATCAAGCAGACATCGCATTCTCTTTCAGTTTGGTACCAGCTCTCAGTCAGTCATCTCTCATGTCTGTGTTTCAGGGTGCTGTCGGAGCTGACGGGCCAATCGGGATTACAGGAAAGCCGGGTCCTTCTGGAATCCGAGGAGAGAACGGATCCCCAGGACGTCAGGGCGAGCACGGACCTGCAGGCCAACCAGGCAGCCCCGGAGAGAAGGGAGACGCTGGAGAGGACGGGGCTTCGGTGAGACGCCTACTCTACATCTGCTGTTCTCCAAATACATTTCAGTTACTCACGTGCTGTCTTGCTTCTCTGTCAGGGCCCTGATGGGCCTCCAGGACCTGCTGGAAAATCAGGCCAGCGAGGAACTGTGGGTCAGCCGGGACTCCGAGGGGAGAGAGGCCTCGTGGGACTGCCAGGTCCTGCTGTACGTATTCCTACTGATGATGCTTCCTGTTGGGAGCTGCACAAATCCACTCTTAATCTCTGCAAGGACGTTTTTTCTATTATTATTACGTTTATTGAACAGGGACAAATGTATCAAACATTATTTCATAAAAAGTACAAAACAGATCATACATACAGGTTTCTAGCCAGAGCTAATTTGCAACCCCTGTCCCTGGTTAGGCCTTTACTTAAAATTAGAAAGTAGAGTTAAAACAGTAATAAAACCATTAAAATACAAAACATGCAAAACAGAATAAAGACAATACAAAGACAAGAAGCAAAAACACAAACCAGATAAGGACAGAAAACTAAAATAATACAGTGGTACAGTATGTTAAAGTCAATGTTCACAAGCTTGTTTCAGTTTCAGCCATTGTTTTACTTGTTGCTAAAAACCTTGAGCTCTGTCAGTATTTTGATTTCAGGTTCAGTGTATTCCATCATTTGGTACCAATTACCGAGAAGGATGACTGTCCAAATGTTGCTATCCTACAGTTACTGCTTGTTGCAGCCCTAGTTCTAATTCCACTGTTTTGTTTGTTTACCAATTGTCAGAGTATTTCTGGGGCAAAGGTTATTCACACATTTGAAAATAAGTTTTAAAAATGAGAAGTCTACAAAACTGTCAAAACTTAATAGATTGTATTTTTTGATAGTTTGGCAGTGATGCCATCTTACATCTTACAGGTTTTTGATCCATTACTTTCAGTGCCTGTTTATATAATGACCTAATAGGTGTAAGTGTCCGATTAGCTTGCTCCCTTATGGACTTACGGACATTTCTGTTAATCTGTTTGCCAGGGTCCACCAGGAAAACCAGGAACTTCTGGATCTCAGGGAGGCAAAGGTCCAGCTGGTGGGATGGGTTTACCTGGAGCCACTGGACCAGGAGGAGAACCCGGTCCCGAGGTTTGTCCTGTCCATTTCAGCTGTTCTCCAGCTTTTATTTGAGGTGTAAAGCCGGCCTTTCACCTGGACTGACTTGCAAAAGGTTCTGACTGTTTTGTGTGTCAATCAGAGCATCGGAAAATGGGGAATATGATGGACTTTTGTTGACCTCTCCTCCCATCACATTTTAAGTTCTTTGCAATGCATTCTAAGAATTGTGTCCAACAAAGAAACTACAACAAAGAAATTACATTTTTGTTGATGCTTTAGCATTCGGTGTCATAAGGTTGTAATACAGGACTGTCTCAGAAAATTAGAATATTGTGATAAAGTTCTTTATTTTCTGTAATGCAATTAAAAAAAACAAAAATGTCATACATTCTGGATTCATTACAAATCAACTGAAATATTGCAAGCCTTTTATTATTTTAATATGATCAGCAATATTAAAATAATAAAAGGCTTGCAATATTTCAGTTGATTTGTAATGAATCCAGAATGTATGACATTTTTGTTTTTGTAATTGCATTACAGAAAATCACAATATTCTAATTTTCTGAGACAGTCCTGTATTATTCTCCAGTCGCCTGTACTTCACTGATGTTTCGTGTCATTTATGTGATTATTCAGGGCATTGCAGGAGGAGAAGGATCTCCTGGTAAAGACGGTCTTGTTGGGGAACGGGTGAGAACCAATATTCTGTACACATGTATGTTTATGTCAGGGTAGATCTGTGTCTGCTAACAATCATGATCTGATTGTAGGGAGACAAGGGGGACTCTGGTCCGGAGGGCCTGGCTGGTGTTGCAGGGTCTTCAGGTAACGAAGGCCCGGTGGGGATGACAGGCGGCCCGGGTCAAATGGGCCCAAACGTGAGTTTTGCAAGAAATCTCCTTATTTTTTAATTACATTTGGCAATTGTGGCCGGGTGGAGAGGTTGACGGGACACGCACCTGTGTCCCATCCACCTGAGTGGCTGCCACGCCTCCACCCGGCCTGCCTTTATAACGCAGCGCTGGAGAGCAGAAAAGGGTCGGAGGAACTGCTGTCATGCTGGGTGCTTATGCACTGTGTGTGGGTGGTCTGGGTGTTTAATTGTTAAATAAAGGGTCTGCACAAGCTTCGTGTCTCTCCATCCTTCGGGCGGGCCCCCGTGGCACGCACCCTGCCACAGCAATTATTCATAATTTTTCTCCATTTTAAATGTAGGGTGGTAGAGGCCCTCCTGGATCCCTGGGACCACATGGTGTACGAGGATCAGTGGTATGAAAGGTTTTTTTTGTTCGTTTTTTTTTTGTTATTCTCTAAATAGCTGTTTCCTTTTGTTATTTTTTTTTTTAATAGCACCTGAGGTTGATTCTTTTTAAAACCAAGTACTGAATTGTCTGCTGTCAGGGCCCTCAAGGACCACAGGGAGAGAAAGGAGCGAAGGGAGACCAAGGAGAAAGAGGCCAGAAAGGACACAGAGGATTCACTGGCCTCCATGGTCTGCCAGGAATAACTGTGAGGAAATTATTGTTTTCTTTTTTTTTTTTTTCAAAGTGTTTTTATTAGAACCAGTTTCAGACATTACAAAAAACTTCAAGTGTACTGCTTATAGAAAAAGATAACATCAATAGTAACAGTATTAATAAAAATAAACAATAATAATACAATCGTCGAGCACAAATAAAAATACGTGCATCTGGTCTGAAAGTGCAACACTTGATACAGTACTTCACATTCCACTGTGTTCATTTTTTTTTTAAATTTTTTTTCCCTCCCACCCTAGAAAAACCCCCCCACCCCACCCCAGCTCACAACAAGACAACAAAGAAAGTACCGCAAACAATGTATAATAGGATAAAAAAAAAGCTTGCAAAAAATAAAAAATAAATAAATGTATATATACATACATATATATATGTATATACACATTCGTATGACTAGGCGCAAACTGTCAAAGTTAGTCAGGTAGCACTTTTAACTCAGAAAAAACAGATAGAAAGCATTGCCATTTCTGATAAAACCTTTCTGTGCATCCTCTCATTGTATATTTTATTTTCTCCAGTTTTAAAAAAAACATCATATCCTTAAGCCACAATGAAATCGAGGGATATCTGGCAGATTTCCAACGCAGCAATAAAGTACGCCTTGCTATTAAGGACGTAAAGGCCACAATATCCCTTTGTGCTGAACTCAAGACTAAGGAGGAGTCCGGAATTCCAAATATGGCAATAAATGGAGAAGGCAGCAGGGTCACTTTGAGAACTGTGGAGATAATTGTAAAGTAATTAGACCAGAAATTATATAATTCCGGACAGAAAAAAAACATGTGCCCAAGATGACAGGGAGAGCCCTTACATTTATCACAACTCCCATCCACTCCCGGGTAAATTTCAGAGAGTCTTAATTTTGAGAAATGGACTCTATACAATACCTTAAATTGAATCAAGCTAAGACGAGCACATGAAGAGGATGTTCTAATTCTCGTAATGGCATCCTCCCAAAGTTCTTCCGTTATTTGTATCCCCAATTCTTTCTCCCATGAATTTTTATACTTCTGACTTGATTCATCATTCAATATTAAAATAGAATTATAAAGCTTGGATATCACCCCTCTTTGTTGTGGACCATATGTAACCATACTTTCCCAGGGTTGAACAGGAGGTATAGAGGGGAAGTTGGCAAAACACTTGGTGACAAGGTTACGGATTTGAAAATAACGAAAAAGATGGGTGCCAGGTAAGTCATAGTTGGAAGATAAATTGGAGAAGCTATCAAAGAGGCCGGACCTATATAGTTGTCTTATTTGTTTAATACCCTTGTCATGCCAAATGGTGAATGATGAATCTGAGAGAGAAGGGGGAAACAAATGATTTTTAGTTAAAGGACACAGAGAGGAGGCAGCTACAAAGCCGAAACGCCGCCTAAATTGGAACCAAATTTTTAAAGTGTTGAGAACCACGTGACTGTCCGTATACAAAGATGGTTTTATAGGTAGTGATGAGTAAATTAATGCAGGTAATGATGAACCATGACAGGATGACAGTTCCATTCTACACCATGGGGAGAGAGGAAGCTTCAACCAATAGCAAATTTTCTGTATATGTGCCGCCCAATAATAAGATTGAAAATCCGGCAGTGCCAGTCCCCCACTAAGTCTGCATCTTTGCAATAATTTTTTACGAACTCTAGGCGGTTTCCCATTCCAAATGAAGCCAGTTATAATCTTATCTATAGAATCAAAAAAATTTTTTGGCAGAAAAAGGGGGATTGTCTGGAATAAAAAAAGAAACTTAGGTAAGATATTCATTTTAACAACATTAATCCTGCCCAGAAGGGAGAGAGGCAGATTTCGCCAATGCTGAACGTCAGAAGTTATTTTTGAAATGAGAGGGGAAAGGTTTGCTGAAGCTAGATCAGAGAAAGAGCGTGTTACATTTACGCCAAGATACTTGAAACCCGAGTGACAAAGTTTGAAAGGTATATCAGATTGTTGAAGACCACAGGCAGTCGTATTAACAGGAAAGCATTCGCTTTTCTCCAAATTTAATTTATAACCGGAAAAGGAGCTGAAAATATTTAAAATGTTCAAAACGTTGGGGATAGAACTAACTGGACTCGACACGTATAATAATAAATCATCCGCATATAACGATAGCTTGTGTTCGGTTCCATTCCGGACAATCCCACTGAATAAATCAGGCGAGCGCAAAGCAATGGACAAAGGCTCAATGGCAATAGCGAAAAGCAGGGGTGATAGTGGACAGCCTTGTCGTGTGCCACGTCCGAGAGGAAAATAATCAGAAAAAATATCGTTCGTTTGAACTCTAGCTTTCGGAGAAGTATAAAGGAGACGAATCCAGGTAACAAATTTCTCATTGAATCCAAATTTCCTCAGAACAGCAAACAAATACTCATATTCTACCCTGTCAAACGCTTTTTCCGCATCAAGCGAAATGACTATTTCTGGTGAATCAGATTGCTTTTTTGTATAAATAATATCCAAAAGGGTACGAACATTATAAAATAACTGTCGACCCCTGACAAAACCATTCTGCTCCTCTGATATGATTAGGGGAAGAACCTTCTCCAACCGGGAAGAGATTACTTTAGCTAACACTTTCACATCAGCATTAAGCAATGATAATGGTCTATAGGAGCCACATAGAGTTGGATCTTTGTCTTTTTTTTGAAGTAAAACAATAGAGGCTTGCGTTAAAGTCGGAGGGAGGGTACCACGTTCTAATGATTCATCAAATGTAGCTAGAAGCAAGGGCGACAATTTCTCTATAAACTTCTTATAGAATTCGATAGGGAACCCATCCGGGCCAGGTGCTTTGTTTGATTGCATTGCTTTAATTGAATTATTTATTTCAGCCAGGCCGAGTGGAGAATCTAGTTCCATTGCTGTCTCTGAGTCAATTACCGGATTTGAAAGGTCCCTGAGAAATGTGTACATGGTATTTGAATCTTTCGGAAATTCCGACGTGTACAGAGAAGAATAAAATGATCTGAATGCAGCATTAATTTCACCAGGATCCGTCGTAATTGTACGCTGGGCATTCTGAACGCTACTAATAATTCGAGAGTTCGCCTGACGCCGCAGCTGATGAGCTAAAAGACGGCTCGCTTTATCTCCATATTCATAATGAGTACCCCGACTTTGTAGTAATAATCGTTCAGCTTCTTGAGTCGAAATTAGATCAACTTCTGATTGTACCTCTATGCGCTGTTTAAATAATTCTGGTGTAGGATTTGAAGCATACCTTTGATCTATATTGCTTATAGCCAAAGTGAGTTCAGCAAGCCTAGCATACCGTCTCTTATTAGCAAGTGCAGTGTAATAAATGATTTGCCCCCTGAGGTAGGATTTAAGCGTCTCCCAGAGTAGTGAATATGAGGTAGACTCATCCTTATTAAACAATAAAAAATCGTCAATTGAGTTAGAAATAAAATCACAAAACTCTTTATCTGCCAAAAGAAGAGAGTTGAACCTCCATGAAGGAAGATTACGTTTATGGGTGCCCAACTGAATATCTAAAAGTAGTGGTGCATGATCAGAAATTATTATACTTTGATAATCGCAGGCAGCTACACAGGAATTCAGAGAGCAGTCAATAAAAAAGTAATCAATCCTGGAGTAAGAGTGATGTACCTTAGAAAAAAAGGAGAATTTTTTACTAGTTGGGTTGCGGAATCTCCAAGGATCAACAAGGCCATTCTGTGTCATGAAATCGGAAAATGTTTGAGACATTAAAGATTTATTTAGATTACGGGGATTAGATCTATCTAGTGATGGCTGAAAAACACAGTTTAGGTCTCCCCCAAGAATTAGTAAACATGAATTCAAACACGGTAGGCTACTTAGTAGTTTGTTCACAAAATCTGGGTCATCTATATTCGGGGCATATACATTAACTAAGAGAACCTTTTTCTGCATCAAAGTCCCGGAAACTATCACATACCTGCCGTTTTTATCTGCTATGATGTTACTAGCTGAGAATTGTACATTTTTATGTATGAGAATAGCAACCCCTCTTGATTTAGAATTAAACTCAGAATGGAAAACTTGGCTTACCCATGAGCAGCGCAACCGATTATGATCTTTCATCCGAAGATGGGTCTCCTGTAGGAACACTATGGAAGATTTTAGTTGTTTTAAGTGAGAAAAAACTTTTGATCTTTTGACAGGGTGACCCATGCCCTTGATATTCCAACTGATGAATCTTAAAGATGCGCCTAGTGGAGTTGAACCAGGGCCTTTATTGGTACTAGTCATTTACAAAATAAAAATAAAAACAGAACCGCTGTTGTGAGCTGAGGTAATAAAAAAAAAACACCACCCACCCAAAAAAAACAAAACAAAAAAGAAAACCCCAAACAAAAGTACACCCAAAGTCTCCATTTAACCAAAAAACAACGGAGACAGCAGTGATAAACATACCCCAAAAAAAAGTTGTTCACAATAAACTAGGAACAACTCGGAGGTAGTGCCAAGCACCCAAAGAGGAAAAGAGTCAACGAAAAAACAGAAAGAAATTGACTCCGCCAACTTCCAAAAATAGAAAGAAAGAAAAAAAAACACGTGTGCAAAAATAGTTAAATACTGCATTGCTCCAGTATAACCATCTGAACAAAAAAAAAAAAAGGAAAAAATTGCTGGTAATGTCAAAATTAAACTCACCACTCCTTAAATCACCTCCAGCATATCACGAATAACCGCCCAGTCCAGATGGTAATAATAAAACTTCAAAAGACCCTGCCGACATATTAATTATACAATTAGTCCGCCGCTCAGCTGGAGATCAAAGTCTTGACATATACCATGGCGTCTTCTGGTGAAGTAAACTTCTTTTCGGCCCCCTGGTAGGTAACGCGTAGCTGTGCCGGGTGAAACAGTCCATATTTCACCCCCTCGATGCCACGGAGCTGCCGCCTGACCTCGTTGAACGCCGCCCGGGCCCGTGCTATCTTTGCCGTGTAGTCTGGAAACACCGACACCGTCACATTTCCCACCTTGATCCGCTGCAGCTCCCGGGCCCGCCGCAAAATGTCCACACAATCACCATAGTAGTGAAGCCTGCACACAATGGCCCGTGGTCGATCCCCGGTCTTAGGTTTAGGCTGAAGAGTCCGATGAGACCGGTCCACCAGCGGTTCTTTATCCAGGGAGAATGCATCCTTTAGCAGCGCAGCCACCGCGGTGGGAGAGCACGAGCCAGGGCCCTCCTCCACTCCAATAATCCTTATATTATTCCGTCGCGATCTCGATTCTAAGTCTTCACACTTGTCTTCCAGCATGGCAACCCTGGCAGTAAGGCGGTCAATGCTTGGTTTCATGGCAGCCACATCATCTGAACACCCGGTCAGGGCCCCCTCCATCTCACCCAAAGTAGCCGTTAGCTTAGCCAACTTAGCATCGATGGCAGCGCTGTCGCTCGCCATCTGCAGTTTAACGGACTGCATCTCGAGTCGAAGAGGGGCCAAAGCGTCACCGATAACCTCTTGGAGCTCCTTCTTAATGATACCAGCGATATCTTCTTTAAGGGAGGATAGGAGCTCCAATTTCAGGGTCGCAGCGTCCAAAACGGGGGCTGGCTCGGTATCTTGAGCTGGCGACTCGGGCGTCGAGGCCTGTGCGTGAGCCCTCAGCTGCGTCTGGATCGTGCGGCTTTTTCCTCTCCCCGCCATCATAACGCAATCCAAAAATGAAAAAAAAAATATCTTGTGGAGGTCGATGAAAAGGAGCAACCAAAAACACAATTTTTTTTTTTTCAAAAAATTGCACTACTAAATAACAATTATATCAGAAGTTGGCAGGAGCCAAAAAAAAGTACGTCTCACTCCATTGACTGCTCAACAGCGCCCCCATTGTTTTCTTTTTAAGCTAAAACATGAAACAAGTTCGGAAATGAATTACCTTTATTCCGCGTAGGTAGGACCTGTATTTAACTCAGTAAGGTTGATGGACGGTAGAGATGGGCGGTATGGACTAACAAATGTATCATGATAATTTCTGGCATTTATACCGATAACGATAAAAATGACGATAAAAAAAATACCAATTCAACTTCACCTTTTTCTTCATATCATATCTTTCTTTCTGGCTCATATCTTCCTTCCTTCCTTCCTTCCTTCCTTCCTTCCCGCACATTTTACACAAAAACGTCATTAACAGGATTTTATCGCTTTTACCGCGATATGACAAATTCTTACCGTGGGGAATTTTTTGGACGGTTTATCGTGAACGGTAAAATATCACCCATTCCTAATGGACGGTACCAAGGGCATAAGGCAGAGATCATTAAAGCCCTTTTTAATTGTACAAAACATGACACAATATACAAATGCACCAGGTGAATTAGGAAATGTTTGGCTGTAAGCCTGAAGACTGTGTCCCCCGACACGAAACACAGTTCCACAAAAGAGAACACAGGTTCCAGCGACGTGGCGGTCACCGCTCTGCAAAAACAGATCACTTAGGTTTGAGGAGGTTGTAAGACCCAAAATAAGAAGGAAACAGAGTATATTCACAGATGCAGCGGTGCCATAAGTGCCTTTGTATCGGACATATAATACAGGTGTGCCACAGCTGCCAGGGGAGATCCAGCCTGAAAAGAACAACCAATCACAGGAGCCCACACTGACACACACCAACAGCAGGACCACAGGCCACATCGAGTGAACAGCCCAACTCTGAATTGGGTCTGATCTTTGGTGTTTTGGCTTCACAAATTATATTCCAGTGCAAAACTCCACTTGATTCATCTCAAGTCTATTTGTTAAATCAAATTTTGCTGTGGTCCGTTTTCATTTTCATTTATTCCTCGTAATGAATATATTTGATTTTACACTTACACATGTTACTTTTATTTTGATGCCAGATTTATTAAAATTCACCTTGTAGTTGCTGAAATATAGTCATCTTAAATTAGGTACTGCGAGTCATTTTCAAGAAGAAAGCTCAAACATTGGCCTCATGAGCATGAGCTTAAAGTAAAATAAATAAATAAAATCAAGATTTCTTTGAGTAATTTTCTCTGTGAAGGTACTGAAAGGTTCATGGTCTCTGTTTCAGGGCGCCACAGGAGACGCAGGAGCCTTCGGGATCGTTGGACCAGCTGGATCGAGGGTAAAAATGAAGTCATGTATAAAGTTGACCGTAAAGTAAAAACACTTTGTATCACGATTTAAATCTCCACCCATCGTATGACCACGCAGGGGCCTCCTGGAGTTGTGGGTCCTTCAGGAAAGGAGGGAAACATCGGCCAGCCTGGACCAATGGGTTCTCCAGGAACCAGAGGAACAATGGGAGACCTCGGAACACAGGTGACATCAGATACAGATATCAACCTATCAGGTTCACCGATGACACTTTGATAGGTTTTCATTTAGTCACTGACTGTGTTTCCATGCAGCAATAACCCTTTTAAAACCCCAATATTGGCAATAACCCGAATTTGCACGTCCATGTAAACACCAATAACCCCTTTGAATAACCCCAATTTGCTCATATTCAGGTTTTTAAAAACCCCAATATGACCCCTGGGTTACTCCTTTTAAAACCTGAATATTGGGTCATGTAAACGCCAAACAGAATATCCCCATCAAACGGAACATTAATTTGTTTTCTGCACATGCTCTGTTCACAAGGAATCCTGGTCTTTTGAGTCCAGGAAGTTCTTATAAACACGGAGAAACACAAGACCAGGAGGAGACTAATCACTTCATAAATGTAATGAAGGATATGAACATTTCTGCATTTGTAGACGCTAGAAAGTACCAGATTTAGAAGAAGGTGAGAGAAAAGTTGCGCGAAGCAGCATTTGTTTTGAATTTGGATACAGGAAGAAGAAGAGGAAATGACGGTAATTGCGTCATGACGTTCTCCGCGCGTCGCTGGTTTGATCCAGATATCCTGAATGATTAATTACCATGTAAACAGAATATTCCCAATGTTTCAGTAATCGGAATATTAGCAATAACCCCAATCTTGACTACATGTAAACGTAGTCATTTAATGTGTGCAGCACCTTTCAAGAGGTCAATGTAAAATTTTGAGAGAGGAAGGATTTGTTTTCTAGAGATCAGCTATTCTTGTTAAAATACATCATGTGTTTCCTCGAGAACAAAAGAAAATAAAGTATATTTTATCAGGGTCCACCTGGTGAACCTGGACCTCCTGGCCCTCCAGGGCCCCCTGGACCTCCCAGCAATGTTATGGAACGCCTCTTTGGTGGCCTGGTCGATTATGAAGGGATTGGCTTTCCCAAAGCGATGGAACTCACCGACTACGATGTAGGAGCTGATTTTCCTCCACCCCCCGAGTTCAACGAGGACGAAGCTCTGCCCAACAAGAACCCGGCTGTCCTGCATGCAGAAATGGGTCTCCAGGCCACACTGAAGACCCTCAGCGGACACCTGCAAAACCTACGTAGTCCAGACGGCAGCAAGATGAACCCGGCCAAAACCTGCCAGGACATCAGGCAGTGCTACCCTCAGAAAAAGAGCGGTCAGGATCTTGTTCAATTAATCTTCTTTTCATAGTTTGGGATTCTTGTGTGGTATTTACATCTTGTCGTTGCACCTTTGACACAGGTGAGTACTGGTTGGATCCAAACCAAGGAAGCACAAAAGATGCCATCAAGGTCTTCTGCAACATGGAAACTGGTGAAACCTGCATTTCTGCTAATTTGGTCAACGTTCCCGGTAAAGTCTGGTGGACCAAATCCAGTCCCAGTCCAAGCAAACCCATCTGGTTTGGAGCTGACATGAATGGAGGAACTAAAGTAAGGAAGCGTCCACAGGCTTAATTGTTTAAATCTTGCATGTGATGTGTGTAATCTGTATAATTACCGGACAAACATCCTGTGACGTCACTCAGAGGGTTTTTGAAAACCAAAACTGTTTTTTTTTAACTACCGTATTTTCTGGACTATAAGCCGCTACTTTTTTCATAGGTTTTCAACCATGCAGCTTATACAAAGGTTCTATTCTGTGGATTTTTCTTCCACCGCTCGGGGCGCTCTAACCGGAATTAGAATCAAAACAAATGCAAAGAAGAATACGCTACTTCTTCTTTAGCAGATAGAAGTAGGTAGAAGCAGATTTCAAACAGATAAATAAATACTGGTTATTTTCTCTTGTCCCGTTTTAATCAGCAAAGTTGCTGCCGTGTTAAAAGACACTGTAAGGAAAGGATCTATTTAGGTACAAACATGTACATCATTTACAGTTCAAAATCCTTCTGTACATGTAGTAAATATCTAATCTAACAACATGAATATCTGCGGCTTGCATATCTTTTTTTTTTTTAATAGAGGGTATGCGGCTTATATGCAGGTGCAGCTTATAGTCCAGAAAATACGGTATCTCTTCTGCAAAGTTGCACATATTAACGTGAGGGTCAGTGGCGCTTGGTGCACTCTAACATCTAACCTCTCTTTCCAGTTCCACTATGGCAACAAGGAAGAGCAACAGAACGTGGTGGCGGTCCAGATGAAGATGCTTCAGCTTTTGTCCAAGGAGTCGCACCAGAACATCACATACCACTGCAAGAACAGTGTGGCTTTTAAAGATGACCAGAGCAGCAACCTGAAGAAAGCTCTGGTCCTCCGAGGCTCCAACGGCCAAGAATTCAGAGCCCAGGGCAACGCCCGGCTGCGATACACCGTCATCGAGGATGGCTGCTCAGTAAGTCTGCAATAAAACACTGTCATTTCATAAAAGTGGTTCTAAGATAACTCACTGACGTCTTCCTTGTTCCTCAGAAATCCAGTGCAGAGTGGAGCAAGACAGTGATTGAGTACAGGACTCAAACCCCCATCAGGCTCCCCATTGTAGACGTGGCCCCCATGGACGTTGGAAAGCCTGATCAGGAGTTTGGCCTGGACATCAGCCCAGTGTGTTTCTCATAAAACCTCAAACCGTTACAGCAAGAAGGACACAAGCAGCAGCCATGTTTAGGGGGGTAAAGCCAATGCTGATCAATGCTAGATATTTAATTTCTGGCTTTATATGAGAGCTGTGCAACTTGTAGGATGTTGGTGTAATACTTTCCCCCGCTGTTAATAAGTACACAATCTAAAGCACAAGCTCTCAACAGTGGAATGAAACCTGCAGTGGTTTTGATGGACTCCAAACTCGCATAAATATGAAGTGAAAGGGTAATATTTATGGGGAAATTGACAACAGTCAACGCAGTCAAAATCTAGAAACCTTTTTAGAACATACGTTAACAGATGCACAGCCAGACATGGACGGTGCAAAAGCTGAAAGAGCAGTGACTGTAGATGTTTTAATGATATAATGATAAAAAATAAAGCTCTAACCTAAATTATTAAGTTCTCTTATCATTTACTCTTTCAACAAAAAGCCTTTGGATCTCCTTTTAAAAGAAACTGTAAATGAAACACATGACTGTAAATTGCAAATTATTTGTGTGTTGTTGATATGGATGTGGAATAAATATTTCTCTGTGGAACGTGTGGTTTTTTCTTTGAGATGGACATTTTGTTTTTTAAATGTACTTTTCATGAGCTGACGTTAACCTTCTGACCTCTAGAGGGCGACAGTGCCTTTTATTTCTAGCATCAAGAGCCCAGGTGACTGCTCTCACCTGATAATCAGGTTATAATCGAACTAAAATCCACGAGAAATTTTAATCTGCATAATCTGTTATGATCTCCATCCAAAATGCATAAAACATGGCCATCCATACTCACTAGACATTAGTGTGCAATTAAAATCTCCACTGCAAATCATATTTGGTGAATATTTTTTTATAACAGCTCAAACATATTTTCATTTTTTTTACATCACGGACGATAAAACCATCAATAGTAATCAACTGCATCTATTATTGATCTTCTTGTGATAGTAACACGATAGCCCCCCCTTCATAGGGGATTTTCTTTCCTTCAAATTTGCAAGTTTAATTGTTAAAATATCTGAGTTTTTCTTTTTTTAATGTATGTTTATGAAATCAGTAATTTAATTTTTGAGTTTAGAATTCATAAGCTACCTTTATTTATTCATTTAATCTCAAATGGTCCTAAGAATACACGACCTCAGCTAGTCCCATAAAACATGCTACATAGATTTATTTCAGTGTCTCAACTTGAATGCACATTCACAAGTTTTTTGGTTTGTTCTTTTCAGTGTAACATATTAAAATGTTTGACTACTCCATCAACAAAATATTGATTATTACTGAATGGTTGGTTTGGTTTTAACGTTTCAATAACACTTGATGGCAGAAAGACACTGCGGTTGCTAAGCAACCTTGTACTGGGGCGCATGCGCATTGCGCGGCAATTAAGTTCACTCCAGCTGTTCTTAACGTCACTTTTTAAAATTTGGCTTTACCAGTTTGAGGTAAAAACTCGACGTATTTAGCAACTTATTGTTGTACAAGAACATTATTTCATTGTTTAAGATAAAACCAGCGGCAGATAACTTAATTTCCCACTTGTGTGGGCATTATTTAACTAAAAACAGGTGTCGTGTGTACATAGAGGCTTTAGCTAAAGGAGTAATTAATTGAGTGTATTGGGATTTTTTTATTCTTAAGTAATGGAAAATGTTCTTGAATGGTGTTAAAAGTGTGTTAGCGACTGTTTTGCTGACTAAATGTACTTGTTAGAAAGGTATTATTTTACACAAAGAGCGTATTTGTATGCAATTGCATCAAAGATGCTTTAAACGTATCGGCTGATGAGAAAGAACTAATTGAACAAGGAGGAACTACTTACTTTTCATTAAAATAATATTTTGAGTAGCAAAAGTTTTAATAAGAGATGGAAGAAAAACAGAGACTATATTTGTATGTATGTGATAAATAGAAACCAATCAAATTATGCTTCTTTTAAATTTTATCTAAAACAGTGGTTAATTAGTGGCCAAGGCTGTCAACATTACATTTTAGTGTTTAATTTTCCTGGCTTGCTGCCCTGCCTGTCATGTTGCCTATTAGTTTGTCTAGTTACACTGTTGCTTTTTGTGCATGGCTTTTTATTCTGTGTTTAGTGCTTTTGTCTTGTTTGTTTTTGGCCTGTTGGTGTGTTACTGTGTTAATGTTACTGTGTCTCGAGTTATTAATGTTGATGTTACTGTTGCTGCTTCATGTTGTTTCTGTTTTTGTCTGTAGCAATTGTCTGTTGTTGAGCTTATGTTAACCTGTGTATGTATGTATTTTAGCTTAGTCTCTTACCTTTTAATCTGTATTCTGATGTAGCCTTCTTATTTGGAAATGTGTTATGGATTATATCTTAATAATTTTTCTTTTAGGTTGACTATTTAACACCAGTCCAGGGACAGCTCTCATTCTCCGCTCCATGTTGATTGTTCTCCCTCTTTCTGCTCATAACAAGGATGAACTCACCTGCAAACCAAAACCTTCAACCACAAATACTTGCTGTGACTCCTGGGGCCTGTACTACGAAGCAAGTTCAACATATCCAGGATATCTTTTCCTTATCCAGATTCACTAAGCGGGACAATTGCAATCACGCTAAGCGGTCACACGACGGCGGTTATCAACTCGGTATATCAACCCAGGTTTCTCCAATCTGGATATGAGCGCGTGCACATAAAAGGGGCGGTGTTTTCAGCGCATGACCAGTCGCAAGCATGGAGAAGTCCGCTGTCAGAGCCGCTTATTTCAGTAGCGAAGAGCAAACAATAATTTTACGGAAATATGATGAGAATACAGGCAAAAAGCAACACAGTTGCAGCTGCAAAATGCACGAAAGACAGCTGGCAAAAGATCGCTGACTGTATAAATGCGTAAATTCATAGGGATATAAACATATATTTGAATATTCTGGGAATCTTAATCTTAAACTGTAAACCATGATCAGCAATATTAAAATAATAAAAGGCTTGCAATATTTCAGTTGATTTGTAATGAATCCAGAATGTATGACATTTTTTTTGTTTTTGTGTTTGCATTACAGAAAATCACAATATTCTAATTTTCTGAGACAGTCTGTATATATTGGTTCTATAACTATTGTTGTTGACCGATAACTTGTGCTGATGCTGTACCAAAGAATTGTTTTTTTTTATTTATTTTATTTAATTTTTTATTTTTTCAGGAGGGGGGTATTTAGTATTTTAAAGTGACTTCTCAGAATGTTCGAGGGACGAAATTGAAAATCCCTTTTTTGCTATCCCCTTACAAATGCATCTTCTTTTTCATTTCTTCTTGATTTATTTATTTAATTGGTATTAGTTTTGGATTGACTGTACATCGGATTTTGGGTGATGATTTGTTTTATTTATTCATTGATTGATTTATTTTTTATTTTCTCCTCCACCTCTTTTTTCTTTTTTTCCTTTTTTTCTGGATCGTTTATACAGGTACTCATCAGGGAAAGCAAAGGGGTTTTGGTGGTCCCTGAATACGCGTTCTCTTCGGAGGGATCCTCTCACGATCCGCGCACCAAGCCCCACTGGATTCTCTTCGAAAGGGCATGTCATTTTCCAAGAGAGCTGATTGGTCAGTGGGCGGTGCTTTTACACCCGGCGATCTGTATCTCGAACATAACCTGCTCCGGAGCAGGTTAGCTGTTCAGCATAAGTTACCATGGCGATGTGCCCCGCTAAGAAGTGAACCACCGTCGTAGTCCTGAAAACCCAGGGTTAAACCTGAAGTTACCTCGCTAACCCCAAATCCCGCTTCGTAGTACAGGCCCCTGCTTGCACAGACTCCTACTGCAGAGTAAGTACAGTCTATTTCCTACTGAGGTTTATTTGACTCCTCGTTGGTTTACAACAAAAACACTCAGAAATGAACATCTGGGAATCAAGCATCCGTTTCAAATGCGGGTTCAGTGGTGAGATCAGAAATGCTGACTGATTTGTTGAGGATCCAGTTCACTTGTGCCAAGCTTCGTCATCAGACTCTTCCAGACTGACCTACAAATACAATATCAGCATAATTGTCAAACTTTACCTTTTAAATGATAGGTTTCCTCATGTTTCTCTAATCTCAGCATGTCTCCGTGCAGATATTAAATGGAAAAGGATAATACATTTAAATAAAGTAAATTTAATTGTAGGATTTTTCCATTTCTTTGCTTTTTCAAGCTTTGTATCCGAGGTGCCGCTGTGGCCTGGAAAAAAAGGGAAAAATTAGCTGCAGCACAGTTGGTAGAGCATTTGGATGTTACTAAAAAGCAAGAGAAGAGTTAATTTTAACATCAGACCTCCGTGACTGGCTGTGGATCAGCCTGGAAGGCTCTGAGGACCAAGATAAGCAGCGGGCACCTTTTTGTTAACTGAGATTTGGGTGCACGACTATGGCCAAAATGATAATCATGATTATTTTGATAAATATTGTGATCACAATTATTCAAGGAGTTTAGTTGTATTTATTTATTTTTTGTCATGTAAACACATCAAATCTGTGTGCTACATTACTGCTTATTTACAAACATTTTGCATAAAAATAAAATTCCTGGATCCGTCAGCCAACTCCATGCAATATTTCTTTGGATCAAAACACTCATCAAATGTGTGAAGTAGCTCCACAGTCCACCATTGGTTCATTTTTCTTCATACTGTCAGGAAGAAACTGCCTGACTTTAAACACAAAGGGTGATTCCTCCTGGTTTTCTGGACCCTCTGCAGTTTATTTTTCCGTCATCTTTGTGTTTCATTTTATCTCCTGCACGTCTCAGGACAACATTCACCATTGTGACACTCCTTTTTGGCGGCAATCGCTTGCAATATGGCCGCATTTTCCACAACCATAGCAGATCACTGATGACATGTCCACTTTCATCACATTGCATCACGATGAGTAATGAGCTAAAAATGTGTCACTTCCGGTGTGAGAGGACGCTGGCGTGTATGTCGCCGCTTCTCCGCCGGTCTATTTTCTATTTTAACGTCTATTTTAACGCTGTTTTTATTTGACATCGTTTCCACAATCCTGCCACAACAACTTGCAGATTGTGCATTTCAGTCTTTTTTACTGTGCTACTCACGCTATTCTCCGGAGATCAAGGACTCTCATCTTCACGGGTCTCGGATTGGATTTCCTCCCTCCCTGCCACTCTGATTGCGCCCTAGGGGGCTGCCTGTGCCCTTTCTCCGGTCATTGCACCGCTGGCTGGCGTTATCCGTGGCTGGGCTCTCTGCTCGCGGCTCCCGGCTAGCTGGCTAGATCTCTCCATCAACATGGTGCTCAGATCCTACTCTTGTGTTCCGCGGGAGCTTTCAAGCTCCGCGGCTCTCATCTGTCTTGATGCCATCCGATCACTCGGTCTCCTAAAGCGCCCCCGCTACATACACAGAGCATCCCGGCACAAGTTTAGTCCCACTGCCATGAACGCCGTCCTGGTGTTGACATCCGCGGCGCACTTCCGTGTTGTGGGGCGACGTCATCACAACAACATGCGCGCGCAGCCGCGTGCCGGCTGTCTCAGGCCACTGGTCTGTGTTGACAGTGTCAGTTCTGTTACTCTGCCTTCTCCCTCTGCTGCCTCATTCATGTTGCTTAACACTCGCTCCCTCAATAACAAAGCATTATTGATTAATGACATCATAACTGACCGAAAATTGGATTTTCTGTGCTTGACAGAGACTTGGCAAAATCAGCAGGATTTTTTGACTCTGAACTGGGACTTGCTGATTGGGCCGGAGCTTCGGGAGCTGCGTGCTGGCCTGCGGTCCCCACCCCTGGTCATCCCGTTGCTGGCCCCCCCTTCTCCTCCCTTTTCTCTCTTTTGTCCTGCAGGTGGTCGTGGGTGGCTTGTAGCTTGCATTACGGAGCACAAGTCTTTTCCTGACCCTGCACCCCAACCTGGGACTTGCTGATTGGGCCGGAGCTTCGGGAGCTGCGTGCTGGCCTGCGGTCCCCACCCCCGGTCATCCTGTTGCTGCTTCCACCTGCCTGCTGTGCTGTTGCCGTCCCTGACCCACCAGTCTGGCCCTCGGCAGGAGGGTCCCCCCTGATGAGCCTGGTCCTGCTCAAGGTTTCTTCCCTCCTAAAAGGGGAGTTTTTCCTTGCCACTGTTTGGCTTAAGGTTTTTCTCCCACTAGGGGAGTTTTTACCTGCCATTGTTTATGTAATAACTGCTCAGGGGTCATGTTCTGGGTATGGGTCTCTGTAAAGCGTCTAGAGACATCTCTGTTGTATTAGACGCTATATAAATAAAATTGAATTGAATTGAACCAAGCTACTCCCCCTGGATACACTTATCTCCAGAAACCCCGCTCTGTTGGCCGGGGCGGGGGTCTGGCTGTCATCCACCGTGCTGATATCCGGGTTAAGGAAACTCCTACACCCAAGACCACTTCTTTTGAGTGTATTACATTTACACTCACTGGTTCTGCACAACAACAGTGTGTCCTCATCTACCGCCCCCCCAAGGCCTCCACCACCTTCATTGCTGAGCTTACAGAGCTACTGACCTCTGTTTGCTCCAAGGCTTCATCCACCCTGCTGCTGGGTGACTTCAACATTCATGTTGACTCCTCCAACTGCAGCTTTGCTGCAGAGTTCCTGTCAGTTCTGGACTGTCTTAACTTCACCCAGCATGTACGAGGCTCCACCCATGTCAAAGGTCACACACTCGACCTAGTGTGTTCCACTGGCACCCCTCCCTCCCATCGGCAATGTCTGGATCTGGCTGTATCTGACCATCATGCTGTCCTGTTCGACATCCCGGTCTCCTCACCTGCACTGCATACCAGACGGACCATCTCCTTCAGGAGTGTCAAGTCGGTGAGTCCACCAGCTTTGTCTGACCTGCTTGAGGCCCACTTGGCCCGGGTCCCATCTGACACTTCGGCGGAGGACCTGGTCTACCACTACAATGCGGCTCTATCCAGCTGCCTGGACTCTCTGGCCCCCCTCAAACACCGTTCTGTCTCCTATGCCCGTCCAGCCCCCTGGTTCACCTCAGACCTCCGCATCTCTAAGACCACCTGTCGCCGGTTGGAGCAGCTCCACAAAAAAACTGGCCTGACCGTCCACCGGCTGGCTTTTGAAGAGCATGTGAGGTCATACAAGGACGAACTAGCCAGAACCAAGGTGAGGTATTACTCCACCCTCATTGGCTCTCAACAAAATCACCCCAGGACACTGTTCTCCACCATCAATCGCCTGCTCCGCCCCCCTGCCGCCCCCCCTACCACAGAGGACCAGGAGCGCTGCTCCAAGTTTCTGGAGTTCTTCGGTGCTAAGGTGGACACCATTCACCAGCAACTCCTCACACCTGACCCTCCCTCCCCCGGCGGTTCACTAAGTGGTGCGCCCCTGGAGCTTCCCTGCCCCCCCCCCCCCCCCCCCCCCACTGCTCTCTCTCTTCTTTCTCCCCTGTCACCACCGCACTGGTCACCAAACTGGTCACCAAAGCCAAAGCCTCCTCCTGCTCTCTGGACCCCATGCCAACTGCTTTGGTGAAAGCCTGCCTTCCTACCCTCTGTCCCGTCATCACTGACATAATTAACTCCTCCATAGGCTCCGGTACAGTGCCCCCGAGTCTTAAAATCGCCTCCATCACTCCCATCCTGAAAAAGCCTGGTTTGGACCCTGAGGACCTCAATAACTTCCGGCCGATCTCCAACCTTCCTTTCCTCAGTAAGATCCTGGAAAGAGCAGTGGCGGCCCAGCTCCACCAGCATATGTCCAACCATGAGCTCTATGAACCCTTCCAGTCAGCCTACAGAACCCACCACAGTACTGAGACCGCTCTCATCAAAATCACAAATGACCTCCTCACTGCTGCAGACAATGGTAAAATCAGCATCCTCATCCTTCTCGACCTCTCCGCTGCCTTTGACACCATCTCCCACACCATCCTCCTTGAACGCCTGTCTGCTCTCCTTGGTATCTCTGGCTCTGCTTTATCTTGGTTCCAATCTTACCTCACCAACAGAACTCAGTTTGTCACCATCCTTGGCTCCTCCTCCCACCCTGCCCCTGTCAACCATGGTGTCCCCCAAGGCTCTGTGCTCGGTCCAACCCTCTTCACCACCTACCTGCTCCCCCTCGGCCAGATCATACGCCATCACGGTCTCAGTTTCCACTGCTACGCTGACGATACCCAGCTCCATCTCAGCACCTCACCATCCTCCCAGCTCCCCCCTCAGTCTTTGGTTAACTGCCTCTCAGCCATAAAATCTTGGATGACAACCAACTTCCTCAAACTGAACAGCAATAAGACGGAGCTCATGCTTGTGGCCCCAAAGTCACTGCTCCGGAAGGTTGGAGATCTTCTCATCAGGGTGGACGGCTGCACCATCACACCATCCTCCGAGGTCCGTAATCTGGGCGTCATCTTGGACTCCACCCTCTCCTTCCAGTCACATATCAAGTCGGTCACCAAATCTGTCTTCTACCACCTCAGAAACATCGCACGTCTCCGTCCCTCACTCTCTGACTCTGTGGCAGAAACACTCATCCATGTTTTCATCACCTCCCGACTGGATTACTGTAATGGAGTCCTGTCTGGGGTTCCAAGTAAAACCCTGGACAGGCTCCAGTACGTGCAGAATTCAGCTGCCAGGGTTCTCACCCACACCAAGCCCTGGCAGCACATCACCCCCACCCTCATCCACCTCCACTGGCTACCTGTTAAATTCCGCACAGGATTATTTCTCTCTATTTCTCACAAAAAAATGCCTGCTCACAATCGAGACGAGTCTGCCTGTTTGCCTTCGGTCGGCGAGTCAAATCGACGCAGGGCCTACGGCGTAGGTTACGTAGCCTACGGCGTAGGTTACGTAGCCTACGGCGTACGTTACGTAGCCTACGGCGTAGGTTACGTAGCCTAAGGCGTAACCTAACAGCCTTTACTCCGGCGCGATTCTTCGCGAACAACGGACAAAAAAGGGATTATGTACATTCACTGAGTGAATATTGTGAAAGTAAAATATACATTTGTCGCTAGAAATGTAATCAAAACGCATTTTTATGCAGAAACTAACTCAAAGTATTGATTTATTCACTAAGAAATGTCCGCATGTAGTTTTTTTTTTGGATTCAGTCCGCAAATGACGACGAAAAGCATTCTGGGAAATTTTCATAGCCCCTCGCTCATGAAGTCAGCATCTGAAATCCCTCGATGTGAAGGGGCTATTCTCAGCACCTAGCCCTCGTTATGCCCCCTCCCCCTAGGTGAAAAGAGGAATTGGGACACCACTACCCTCACGGGAACGTGCAAAATTTAGGGGTAGTGAAGAAAACGAGGGCGAGGGGGTCAATTGGGACGCAGCCTAAGGAGAGGACAAAACCAGAAAAGGTGTGCTAGTGAACCATCTGCCATTTTGCACCTGTCGCATTCTGAAGATATTGTAAGATACATTCTGTTCAGTTTAATTTTTGAATAGTGAAGCCTGTGTATAACTTTATACTGAATCAATCTAAGTCTGGCATTAACTCAACATGTTTGGATTCTTGCTAATGCCTCCTTCCACATGTCCTCAGAAAGACTGATACTAGTTCCCTGGCCCATGCTACACCATAATAAAAGAACAATCTGCCCAAGCATTAAGTCCAGTCTATAGGTCCAGTCGGTCTGGCAGCTTCACCAGCCTTGGCCGTGTTTCCCAGATCAGTTAAGAAGCTCTTAACAGCAAAAGGCTTCTTTCAAACCTTCTTAAGGAGCCTGTGGAAGAAAAACGCGTTTCCCAGAGTTGCTCTTAAAAGCTCTTTCATTAAGAAGGAAATGAAATATGCTGCTGACCCAGTCTTTACAACCATCTTAGGGCCTGATTTACTAAAGGTTTGCGTGCGTAAAAACGTGTGCAAACTTGACATCACCCGCAAACCAATGTGCAAGCTGATCTACTAACAGCGTGCAAAGAGGACTGCGTCTCTCAAATGAGCAAAATAGCACACGCTATTCATTTAGTACTTTTGCCCTGATGAATAATCAATATGGGGCGTACCCGCCAGAAATCGCTAAATACTGGGAGGGGAAAATGCAAATATGTTCATTTACCACACGCAATGAGATTTACCAAGCCTGAAAGTTTTTGCGGAGATTGTGATTGCGTCTGTATTTAATACGTTCGAAAGGAAGGTGCTAATCTGCCCAGCATTACACAGGGATGCTTGTTGGTGCCTGATTTGAGGACTGGGGTGGGGATGGCTCAACTTGTGGTGAGGATTCTCCACATGCAAAAGGAGAAATATTTTATTTGAATGTTAAATCGAGTATTGTTCAGCAAAAGGTTGCCACAGGAGGCACCTTCATTTTTTATTTGTGATAATAAATAAATCACGTGTTTTCATGGAGAAAAAAGTGTTTCTTATTGTGCGCCTATACTTGTTCTGCAGTTGTCATACCCCGGTGTTGTGCCGTATTCAGCACCCCTGCCGTGAAAAGCACCCCCTCGTCTGACAAAAATGATATTCTCATTCCGTGTCACGTTCTGTTTAGCGTCCAGTTTTGTGTTAATGATTCATGTTTAAATGCGTTCATGGATTCCACAATAGTCATACTTTCCCACAATCACAGTCACAGATAACAAAAATCGGGTAAATGGTTATTGATGTCATTAATTAATAGCCTGCTTACTGTGTTGTCTTCCATAATATTTGTAAATATATATAATATAAACTCCTAAGTATGTGTTTGTGTGAGTGTGTATATATAAATATATTGAAGTGTCAGTGTGTTGTTTTTTTTCTTGGTCTACTTATCATTGAATATACGAGGGGGTGCTTTTCACGGCAGGGGTGCTGAATACGGCACAACAATTTGCCTCTTCCACTAATATCTCTAACTCCAACTCGTCAAATTTCATTTTGCGCTCGCAAACCGTAAGACACGCAACACCTCATTTAAATACTGAGGTTTGCACCTGTTATCAATTGCGCACGCAATCTTAGTTGATCACCCGCAAAACACACAACAGCACGTGCAAACTTTTTCAGTGCACACGCAATTTAGTACTCTTTATTTAGGATCTTAGTAAATCGGGCCCTTAGTGAACAAAGACTCACAGATCCAGCTGCGTCAGGCAAATCAATATCACACCAAGCAATGAGATATTAAAACAATGCACACCGCACAAATTTTGATCTATTTTATACTTTAGATTTATATTGTTTAGCATTCATTGGTGACAGTAAAGGGGGGAAAAAAAAGAAAAATAAGGAATAACAAGTGTGTTCCTGTATATGCTTTATGCATTACGCACATATGAAACAATCATCATGACTATCATTTATCATAATTTGTCTGCACACATCCCACATCTGCGTGCACATATGAGATAATGTACCACACTCAAAAATGCTTCAGGGCACATCAAAGTGGTCTCCAACCCTGGTCCTCAGGACCCCCTGTCCTGCATGTTTTAGATGTTTCCCCTCAGAACCCTGATAAAAATGACTGTGTCATTAACAGACTTGTGCAGACCTGGATGACAAGCTGAAGACAATAAAAAAATCTGAAAAGTAGGAAATAAGAAAATGCAGGGCTTTATCTTACCTCCCCTGCAGCTAAAGGCTGTAGACTCTTGGGCACTAATAAATCTGCAAAATACGCTTTTTATATGAGAATTTAAAGTACACTGAGATGTAATATTCTGCAAACCTCCCGTCCCGAGCAGACCCGGAATAACTCAGTGTGGCTCCCCAGGGTGACCACACTTGAAGTGCCCCCTCCTCCCACATTTTACGGTAAAAAATGGAAATTTACTATGGTTATAAAGACCATAGATTTACATGAACGTATTACTGAAGTACATGCTCAACAACAAACAAATAAACCTCCCGAGGGTGCAGCAGTGGCTTCAGTGCGTGTTTCACTGAGAGCGGCCGGTGTAATATGGTCCAGTTTCCTGGTGGTTGTAAGGACTCTGGCAACAGGAAAAACAATAGCAACAAAAGAAAAGCAGAGGACGTGACTCACCTGTAAATCTGACAGGTCTGTCAGATTTACAGGTGAGTCACGTCTCCTTTTAACATCAGCTGATAAAGGGCGGGACCAACACACAATCTGATGACTCGAAACATGTCAGGTATTGTCTGATGAAAAGAATCAGCAAATAAAAATGTTCAGCCATCTCAGGATGGGAGAAAACTCAAAACACCTACACCGTATATTCTAACAAGTTGAGTTTCCTTAAAGAAATGTAGGAAACCGATTACCTTGGGAAAAGTAAGTAAACAAATTTAATTGTGTGAAGTAGAGTGAAATTATTATATTTAAGTGAGCTTGCTTTCTTTGAAGTTGTGAAAACTTGTATCTAGGTAAAGTTTAATTAAAATCAAGCTGTTAAAACTCATACTTTGAGTCATATTAATTTACTGTAATATATTCTGCCCAAATAACTTGAAATTTGTATTCATTTTCATTTCATTTCATTTTATTCTTTATTTTCATTCAAAAAACAAAACAATTCAATACAAACACAAATACAAATGTTCCTAACTTATGAATGAAAAGGGAGCAGAAAGAAGAAGAATCTTATCTGATCTGCCCCTTTCACAAATAACATCATTTAATAATAATTAAAAAAAAACAAAAAACTAAGTGAATAAAAACAACTAAAATAAAATTAAAATAACATTAAATAAAATTACCACAGCCTACGGGTATGTCAATCAAACTCAACATTTTTCGTTATATTTCCTTAACATACAGGTTTTAATTGTTCTTTTAAATGTAATTTTTGATTTGGATTCTTTATTTTCTTTGTTCAGATTGTTCCATAAATTGATTCCTTTCACAGAAACACAACGTTCCATCAATTTATTTAGTATTACACTTCTTAGTGTAATCCACTTCAATAAAGTTGACAGGAACTCAGTGATAAGTTAATATACTGAGCTAAAGTAAGTGGGCAGTTAACTTTAAAATAAGAATTCACAAAATGGCATTATGAAAATGATTTTTTTTGTTTCAGTATTTGTAAACAATAACATGATGATGTGAATTTTGAAACTTCTCTAAACAGAGTCCATCAAAGGTCAAGTTTGACTGAACAATTTGCAGGTGATGCATAAACAAAAGATCAGACCATCTCTTTAGCACCACATCAGCCAATTTCTGTTAATACTGCCATTAATTGTTGAGCTTTAGTCCAAACCCTTCTGTTAGCAGAAAACCAGGCCAATCCATCCTTGTAAGCTGATTGGTTCAGATTCCTGCTTAATTATGCCTTCCTCTAAATTATTTCTTCAATATTATGTGTTTTTGAGAGAGACTTGAGTGTAAGAGCATGCATGTGTGCGAGTGAGAGAGAAAGCATAAGTCAGGATGAGTGAAAATATGTGATTTATGACAGAGTGAGTGAGGTGTGATTGGTCTAGACGTAACAGAAGGATTCACTATTGGACACTTTCCTGAAAGTCTCACATAAACAAACAGACTTGGCAACATTTCGTCAGTAAAAGTTTAAAACCTGATAATTAAAACTATTATAACATAGAACTGTACTTAAGATAAAGATGTCCAGGATCTCCCATCCAACCTCAAGAAACACCTTCAAGTAAGTGAATTCATGTTAATATCTGGCAACGTGCTTTCATGTGGCAGGAGGAGAATAATAAGGGATGATGCCCAACCAGGTCCGTTATCAGGAATGAATGGAGACGTCCGACGGGAAGGACGGCTCACGCCTCCGCATGTTTGGCTGTAGATCTGTTATTTTCATTATTGTTTATACTTTGTTTCTATTTTACTTTTACAAGATACTTTTGACACTGAAGTACATTTAATATGAGCTACTTTAATACTCAAGTAATTTTCTTAGGTGACTTTGACTTTTACCAAAGTCCTTTTCAGTTATGGTACTTATACTTTTACTTATTTTTCAAGTACTTGATACATTTGTTTATTTCACACCACAAGTGTTAAATAACAGACTGTACCAAGCAACAGACTATTGGCTAATTAAACATACGTCACATTCTGCACAAGTGCTACGAGATGCAGGAAGACTTATAAAAACAACTACCTGTTCTACCTGTTAGCTCATTTCTTCAGACTGCAAATCAATGCAGAGCTGAACACGGAAGAATAGCCTGGAACAATTTTTTCTTAATCTTTACGATTTACCCTTTTAATTTATCCTCACATGTTGGACAAAAGTAACTTTATTAAACTGATTTGTTATTGTTAAACTTTCAGCCTCGATGTGAAGTTCAAGATTGGTCTACTTTTTATTCTATTGAATGGAGCAGTCATCTTTTCTGGTAAGTAGACCTACATAATTTTATTTGTTCAGAAATACAAGATAAATCTAAAGACATATAGTTTATGCTGGGTTTATTTCTCCTACGGAGGTGTCCATTGTTACCTGCCAGTGTTCATGTAATAATTGGTGGGGGTTCGTGTTCTGGTCTCTGGAAAGATCCTAGACAACTTGTCTTGTAATGGACCCGATATAAATAAAATTGAACTGGTATCTGTCAGGATGAGTCTGCGTGTCTGCGTTCTCCTCAAATGTCTCTGCTCTCATTTTCATTGTTAAAGGACTTCACTTTACCCCAATACAGAATAAAACGTACACATAGTTTTTTTTACTATTTTTTATATATATATAATAGTAAAAAAACTATTATTAAAGAGGGATTTCCTGGTCTTTGCAGAGTTTCGTTTCGGTTCTGTTACATCCAGCTCCATACCTGCCTCAAGTACTCAAGTAATTTTCTTAGGTGACTTTTACCAAAGTCATTTTCAGTTTTGGTACTTATACTTTTACTTATTTTTCAAGTACTTTATACACTTCTTTTTATTTCACATCACAGTTGTTAAATAACAGACCGTACGGATTGGCTGATTAAACATACGTCATATTCTACGTGTTACGTGATCACAGATGTATAAATACCTGTGTTCTTCCTGTTAGCTCTTTCTTTCCGGACTACAGATCAATGCAGATCTGAACAAATTTTTTTAATTTTTAATTTATCCACACATGTTGGACAAAATAACTTATATTAAGCTGACAAGTTTTTGTTAAACTTAGTGAACAATATGAAGTTCTGGATTTGTCTATTTTTCATTCTACTGATGGTAAATGGCGTTTCTGGTAAGTAGGCCTAATTTACTTTGTTGAAAAATTAGTTAAAAGTTAAAAACCTTTTATAAATGCGTATAGTTTATGCTGGGCGTCATATTTAGTAGTTTTTTTCGTTTATTTTAATAATAATAATTATTAGTAGTAGTATTATCAGATGTCAGAAGTAAAATGCCGGCTATTGCTACCATGACTCGGCACGGCGGCCATGTTGGCCGGGGGAAGCAGGTATTAGTTAACACAGAGGCAGACACTCATCAACGATTAAAATACCCATAACTAAGTTTATTTATAACTGATTTTCAATCCTTTTGGTTTTAATATAAATGTCAGACATATTTATGTTACAACATGCATTCACTTATTATTCTATTTATATCACACACACATGATTACATATACTTAATTTGTGCCACGATACTCAGAGAAAATACAAGTTAAATGAATGAGTTAAAAACAAACAAAAAATAAATAAAGCAGAACACACAACTAGAATAAATACCTAAATTTAAAATGTAGCAAATGCAGTGTGGAGTAATACATATTCTATGTCATTCTGGTATTTTTATTCGTGTCAGTTTGAAGAGAAATTCGCTGTTATTCAGCCATACATTGTTTAATCTAGGCTGACCAAACGTCCTCTTTTCCCCGGACATGTCCTCTTTTTACGTCCTGTCCGGGGCGTCCGGGCGGGTTTTATAAATTGATGATAATGTCCGGTTTTCCTTTTGTGTGTGTGTATATGTGTGTGCGCCCCCCAGTTATCCTTGTTTGGTTCAGCGTGTGTGACCACGCCGTATGTACGCGGCGATGCGCAACGTACGTGCGGGTCGCTGCGTACCATACGGCGTAGGGACTGCGTTGGTGTAACGCGGAACCATAAATCAGTTTACGGAGGTCCCGGGAGTCGAGAGGGTGCCAGAAAGCATTACCTCCTGAAATAAAAACGGTCAAAATCACCCCCCCTGAAATAAAAATGAATGTGGTTTTACTGCTATTTCAGCATTTAGAGTCATCACCAGAAAAATAACAGCAGAAAAATAACTTATTTGACAATTTTCATCTGTTTCAAGTAAATTTTCACTTGAAATAAGTAGAAAAATCTGCCAGTGGGACAAGATTTATCTTCTTATTACAAGCAAAAAAATCTTGTTCCACTGGCAGATTTTTCTACTTATTTTAAGTGAAAACCTACTTGAAACAAGTGAAAATTGATGTTTTTTCCAGTGATGAGTCTTGTTTAAAGTCTAATGAGATTTTTTTAAACTAAAATAAGACATTTTAACTAGAAATAAGACCAATATTCTTGTTAAGATTTTGAGTTTTCGCAGTGATCCATTTTACTTATCCTGTGCAGGACAGAGTCATATTGATAAGTTCAGAAAAGTGTTTTTTATTGTTGTGTTTTGATGTATTTGATGTAAGCCCAGTGGATATTTAAAGCTTACAGAAGGCTGCTGCTGCTATGTCATTCCTGCAGTATTTCTGCAGGTGTTTTGGTCACTGCTATTATTTGTAATATATTATATTATTTGTAATCAGCACAAATTATCTGTCCCCATATGATAAAATCCACCATCCCCCCTGATTTTTTTTTTACAATTCGAGTACTGACTGTAACTGTTATTATTTTAGACATAATAAAAAAGTTGAGTAACTTCTGAGAAGCCTATCTGAATTTCCGTCTTTGAGAGATATTGTTTTGTAATATAACTGAATATTATATCCATACATATTAACTTTAAATATATTAAAATGATAACGAATCTTTGAGTAAACTGCGAGTATCATTTAAGTAGGCTATCTCGTGGCCGGGCTGAGTGTCCTCTTTTTTGAAAATCAAAATATGGTCAGCCTATTTAATCTAGCCTAAAATCAATGTGTATGTGTTATGGATTGCTTTCTTGAACCCAATCGCACGAGATGACGAGCTGCAGGTGTTCGTTCAGAGCGCGCCATCACTGTCGGCCGGCACGCGCCCGGCTCGTGCTCTTCGCTGCGCACGCAGCTCCTCTGGCCTATTTAATACATCCATGGCCTCAGGCCGCTCCCTGCGGAGGAAATCCCCGCCCAGCCGAGCCCTGCTTGTAATTTGAGCCTGAACGGTGGAATATCCAGGAACGCTCGTAGCGTTACCTGCTGGCAACAAGGAATGTTGTTATTTCTAGTTTGCATTCCTGCTCCAAACCGGATGAACCGATACACCTTAAACCTGGTCAACCAGTAGTTCCCACATTGAAGATGACTGACGGTGAAAACTAACTTTCTACTGGAGGCAAAGTTCAATGTCTCACCATGAGAGGAAAAGTTGTTTTAACTTGCACATGCGTTCCCCAATCTTCCTCTGACTTCAAACATTTGAGGCTTCCACCATGAACAAGTGGACATGACCATCTTGGATGAACCCCACAGCACCTTCTGGCCAAAGTAACGATTGTTGGCACATTAAGTCCAGTATTTACTCCTTGCTTCATTAATTCCTCACGACCTGCTGTTTTCCTGCTAAAGTCCAATCACAAGAAAATATTAGGTGAAACTGACTTTTTTTCTAATGACCGTCAGGAACAGGACGAACCAACAGGACACAGTTATCATTTATCTCTCAAAAGTAAAGAAGGTCTATTCATTTTCTATAGTACATAAAAGAAAAAGGTTTGCTTTTATGAAAAAGATGGAAGTCTAAACAAGATCAGAGCAGAAAATAATTATAAACAGATAACAGAGAAGAAGCTGCTTACTCCTGTCATTTAAAGATGTGTATAATGACATTTTTATTTTTATTTATATTTTACAGGTAAAGCAGACCCCTACAGGAAGCTGGGTTCCTCATTTGTCCTTCGTCCAGACTCTGTGACTGGTCCACTCAAAAACATAACTTGGAAACATGGAGATAACCTGGCTGTGGACTGGTCTGGAGGCGATGTCAAATGCTATCATATTTTTAAAGGTACATTCACCCATGATTTAACTTGAAAGTAAAGTTCAATAACCAAGAAAATGAAGTTTGGGTGTCTTTTATTGAAATGTGTAAGAAGTAATTCTTTTAAATTTATGTTTTCATCTAAGTGAAGGCCACCAATAATCATTATTTCTGTTTTGATTGATCTACAAATTATATTTTTTTATTAATCTGAATCGGAATCTTATTTTTTTCAAATGTGATTGCATCTTTTTTAATGTGGTTAGGAGTCATTATTTTAAGTTTTTGCTTCTGAATCCAGTCCAACCTAAAACATGCAAACATGTTTAGGTTCAGGTTTAGCTCAGTGGGCTGAGCTGCAACATTTGGAGGCCACGGCCTCATGCAGCAGCGCAGGTTTGAGTCCAGGCCGTCATTCTTTGCTGCGTATGTTTAGACGTTCAGCTCTGCCTTTTTGGCTGGTCCAACATTATTCACAGCAAACAGGGGATGGGGTTTTAAATCAGCTGACGGGAGTTGTAGGATACCAGTTTTTGGTCATAGTTATATGTAGAAACAAAGAGATGTAATTCTTACAATAAAGGTAATAAATTCCATCTGAGTTTAATGTTACCTAGTTAACAGAAATCCCTGCCGTAGTGAAATTGGTTTGGATACCAGAATGTTTAGATGGTAACATTTACAAAGTAATACAACTTCTAGTTCGCTGCTGTTTTTGTCGGTGCAGTTTCATACACATCTAGTTTGACATTTTAAACCTGAGATCAGTGCAGATCAACTCTCTTTTGGAGGCAGCCCCTAGTGGTCATTCAAGGACCTGCACGTCTCCTCATTAACAAGATCTTTTTGTGGCTACATGATCTCAGTCCACTTGATACTTTCTATCCCACTTAAATGTGTGTCAACTTAAGGTAACTTCCATATCTTAAAAACCAGTTCAATGAAGACAAATGACACTAAAACACTTTGATGATGAAATATCTTTCATATGTTCAGGCCACTGTTCCTTGAATAAAACATCTGGATGCCTGACGCTCTCCAATGTGACTCCTGAACACAGCGGCAGCTACACGCCAATAGTCAACTACGAATATGAAAACCCCACTGAAATCAAGATCATCTGTAAGTGGAGGAATTCTGACTGTAGTTTGGTGTTTTTGTTTGCTTTTCCTCTGATTTCAAGAACATTTTCATGTGTTGTCTTCCTGTCAGCTCCAGTCCCCAAACCCACTGTTTCCTCAGACTGCAACGATGAAAAGACCCACTGTAATCTGACCTGTGAAGGCAACATCGTTGATGACCATGGACCAGTCAGGCCTAGCTGGATACTTGGTGACAACAATGTTACTGGAAACAAGATGTTAAAAATAACACGGGTACTGTACAGTCAGAATGATGTTTGTGGGTGAAAAGGATCATTGATGAACAAAATGTTGATAAATAATCTTCTGCATCAATGTGCAGACTTCTTCTTTTATTTATCCAAATATTCCAACAGCAGCTGATGGAAACTCAGAATACTTTGCGTCTGTTTTTGTCACAATGTGACTAAAGTTTAGAGGGAATCTTTTGAGTCCTTTGCAAGGACAAACCCTCTGTGACATCACTCTCTGGTTTTGTAATTAGTGGTGTTAGAGTCCAGTATCTGGGGTGCAGGAACTGACTCCACCCAACAGAAATGAATCCTAAAGTCAGCAGAACAGAGCTGTTTTAGTTGAATGTTTTAAACTGTGATGCTGACTAACGTTTCATCACATGATGTTACTGAAGCCTCTGAAATGTGAACCTCCGCTGCTCCCCGGGGTTCCTGCTGGTAGCTCCACCTGGTCGGGGATCTAGTCAGCAAGAATTAATGTTTTTTTCTCTGTAACTTCACATTTGAAGGTTTCTGTGTTTATTCAGTTTCACAAGTCTGATGGTTCCTCTTAGTCCATCATGTTGTTGCTTGTTGGAACAATCTGTTTGTAATCATTTTAAAATTAAATGTGTGTTTGAATTATGAGTTAAAAGTTGTTTCTTATATTTTATAGGAGAACCAGGAACGTTTCATCACCTGTGTGTTGGAAAACCCTGTCGGCTTTAATCAGAGTGAAATCCTGCTCAACCCTCTAATCAGGAGTACGTTTTTACACATCAGTGTTTATTTGTTCACGTCATCAATTTTCTGAGGAGTTGAGACATTGAAATCCACTGTAATCAAACTTTAAATGTTTATTTTTTATTGTATGAAATATAGCTAATTCCATCTATGTTATACTGGGAGTCGCGACTACCGTGGGTATCCTGGGTGCCCCTGTTCTCGGGGGTCTCGTGTGGTGTCTTATAAGAAGTAAGTTCTCACAAAAACATCACATTCATAAAATGAAATGTGCTTCTGTCTGTCATCATTATAAACACATACATGTTTATATATATCTTTTATAAATATATATTTTATACTTGAATGTATTCAAGTACTAAATTGAGGATGCCAGACAGAGATGAAGTTTAAACCACCACAACTAAATACATCAGATAATTTTATTTCCTCGTGAGGAACCTTGGACCTTAAAATAATGATTTTAACAAACAAGGAAGTAAATATTCTTTTACTCTCATTTTATGTGTAAAAACATTTAAAGAAAGTAACAACATTCAACAGGTTAAATATTTGAATTAACTTGCTCTTAAGCATTTGACAGGGAAACAGGAGCACGAACTGCTTCGGTAGTGAGGGAACACGTTATATTGGGTCCACTTACACGGGCCTGTAACAATATGTTACACAAACGTAACGACCGTCGGTCCACTTGAGAGACCCTCAGCGCGTTACACAGTAATAATCAGAACAGATCAACAGCTAACACACTCAACGCTAACCACTTTAAACTAACTAAAACGCAAGCCTCTTACGTTGAGCTGCTCTGGAGGTTGGCGTGGTCCTGGTGGTTGTGGAACTGGTGGTTCTGGTCCCGGTCCACAGGTATCTGATTTTATGCTCCACCGGTGGTTCAGCTCTCTCTCTTGTCCTCTCTCTCTGTCTCTCGGAGACAAATGAGGCAGCGTCGCTTGCCGCTGGGCTTTCCCCCTTTCCCTGGTCGTTGTAGCCTGGTCACGGCGTCTCATTGCACACGGGTCTACGTTCCGCTCATCAAAGCGTCGGAACATTTGCAGGTCACTCCGTTGAAACGTGGGTGGACAAAGGATGAGTTCACTGGTTCTCGGTAACCAGTGGACTAGCATCAGCTGAGGGATGGCTCCTAGGAACATGCTAGTCACGCTGATCGCAGGCAGGGGGCCTGCTTTAAATAGGGGTCTAAATTGGGGGTGTAAATCCTTAATTTCCTGTTTTAAGACCATGCGGTCAACGTTAAGACAGTGTGGTCTTAGAATCGAGGCTGTTCTCAGAGTTAGGCCACAGAGCTGAACCTTAAAGTTGAAATTGAGGCTTCTCATGTTCACATAGGACTGTGGCCCAACATTAAAAAAAATCATAAATCACATATTAGATCATCTGTGCTCTTATTTAAGGTTATTTCAGTTTTATTTGTCACCTCTGAAGTGATTCATGCTTCTCTACCGACACACAACCGTAGATCCAGCGCAGCTGGAGACTCGTCCCCGTTTCCTCCACGGTTTCTGAGTTCACCTCTCTGGTTCAACACGGACCGTCTCTACTGGGTTTATCTCGTTTGTTTTTAACTTTCATCACTTCTCATTTCAGCATTCACAGTCTACATGCCTGGCCACACTTTCTTTCTTTCTCTTGTCAGAAACATTGATACTCAGCTAATGTAATGTGATCATTTATAACATTGAACCCCAATGAGTCCACATTTTAGAAGCTGATTCAAGCCTCTCATGACGGTTCCTTCAATTCTTGACATAAATGTGTCGTATTAACAGTAGCTGCTGAATTCACTGTTATTGACAGAAACTAGTGTGACGTTGTGGTTTTAAATCTTTGACAGAGGAGAAGCTGAAAGCTGATGAACAGAACAAGACGGGAAGGAAAGAACCTGGTGAGTAAAATGTTTTCTCATCCAACAGAAAAAACCTCAGCACCAAATATACACAAAAGCTGTCGTTTTAGTTTATAAATCATCATGACTCTTGTGTTATTTGTGTAATTTCTGCTTAAAAACACTACAAACTTCCTTTTATGCAACTGCATCTGTAACCAACTGGAAGTGTTTCAGATATTTGATGCTTGTTTTTATTGTTTCAAAGGGCTGATATCATCAAGTTTAGCAGACAAACAAACACACTATTCAGGGATGAACAACAGATCTGGTGACAAAACCTTTGTCAAAGAGAGTCGATGATCAGATCCATGACTGGAAGAGTTAATTAATGATTGACCATCATTAATTAATTAATTTCCTTTCTTGGATTTATAAAGTATTTTTGAATTGAATTAACTGTTGTTTGCTTTCAACCCTCTGATCAGCACTCTACAAGTTTATCCGCCACGTAGCCATATATTTGCTTGGTCTCCTGTGCCTGCTGTCAGGAAAATACTCAAAGTAACTGGCACAATAAAACAGGAGATGTAGAGACAAACTGCCTTTGGTGTTATTGTTGTTAACTATATACAACAAAATTGTAGGTACTATTCTAAAGATGCATTACAAAGACTAATATTGATGCAGAAAACATAAAACTGGAAAACCAGGAATGTCCCAGTCGTTTTGTTGAATCTTTGACAGACGAACCAACAGTTGATATGGAGCTGATAGAGGTCACTGTGGATGATGATGACGACGACAACAGTGGAGCTGGTGAGTAAAATGTTTTCTCATCCAACAGGACATCAAATCTCAGCACCACATTTACTACACGCTAACTTTGACATTTAGACAAAAATGCATATTCTTTTGTTTAAACCTCTTTACCAAATACAACCCTAATTACAAATAAGTTGGAATGCCGTGTAAAATTTAATAAAACAAAATGTAATGATTTGCAAATCTCATCAACTGGGATTTTATTCCCAGTAGAACATAAACAACATATCAGATGTTGAAACTGAGACGTTTTTCTCATAATTAGTTTTACTTCAGAACCAGATGACTAGAAGGAGAAGCAGCTGCTGAGGACCAGAGGATAAACCTCCACCTGCTGAACCTCATCATCTTCAGGACTTCACTGCTGACAGCTTTACTCACATTTTCCTGCTGCTTAACAGCTGTTTGATTTCATGGTTCTTCTATTTATTGTGGAGATGTTACATTTAGTGTTCAATCAAGATTTTAGAATTTTGTATTGTAAACTTTTCAAACATGTTATTACTCAGCTACTCCTTTCATGTCTGTCTGACTTCAGTGCTCTTACTTTACCTCTGAAGTTTTAGTCACGGGACTAGAACCTGGACGAGCTGCCAGAGACCATAAGTCAGATCCTCACAGAGAGCAGCTATCCACCTGTACGCCAAGAGTGAGTGAGACATCAGCTCACTAATCCACCTCACTGAGATATCTCAATGTCATTTGAGTTAGTGTCAGAAAGTCTTATGTTTCTTTGTTACTTTAATTTGAAATCCACACATTAGCGATATCACTTCCTTTCTGAGCACATATCTACTGACAGCCCAAGTGTATCTGTCTGCGACCTGCAAGACGCCTCAGTCCTTCAGGCTGCAGACACACCCTACTGGTTGTGTGCAAAGGCAAAAGTAAGTATTAAGATGTTCTCAAACTTGCCTAGACATTGAGTGGTTAAACTGCCTGACTATACTGCGTTTATGTGCATGTTGAATACCTCTGTTAGTTTTAGTAGTTAACGTGACATTGCAATCAGCTCTTCTTGCAGTGTGATGTTTATGCAGCTTTAAACTATATTCCGGTTGTTCCTTACATTATCTATTTGTATCAGTGCAGCTTATTTAGCCTCTTTAGTGTTAATTTCTACCGCTGTTCATGCGTCCCTCACTGAGAGGAAGAGGTGTAGTTGCGGTCTGTCCACTAGATGGAGCCACAGACCCACACATTCATTCAAATCTCTCATTTCAATACTAACCTTTTAAGTGACTGCATTTTTGTTCATTCATTGCGTGTTTGGTGTATTAAGTTAATCTTTTCCCAACCAAAAATGAGTTAGGTTTAGGGTCAGTTATGCTTATCATTTAGTTATTCATACAATTGTACAGTGTTAATATTGTTTGTATTTTGTTTCTTGTATAGACCACACATGCTCATATATAGATGTCGATCACCATCCTGTAAACTAATGTCAAAACTAATGTGTGCTTGGAGATGTTTCAGCGTGTCCTTCTCTCTGGTCGGACTCTGTCAAAGGAATCTATCTAACCAGCAATACCAGTACCAGTAAACAATGTTGGGATAAAAACTTAAGCACAACCAAAAACATTTCTGTAAGTTGAAAGTAAAAGCTGGCTTCACCTTCCTGTGAACCATCAGCCTAAAGTCCTTTCAAGATCAACTTGTGGACACATTTTCAGAGCTTCCACTCTGGTTTCAGGACGTTTTTACCCCCATTAAAACCCTGTTTTTACCAGATTCTGTTACAAATATGAGAACAGAAGGGAACAAATGTGACACGTCTCCATCTCAGACACTTTTTAGCCACTTTTTTCTCACGTTTATTTTTTGAAGTAAAAATATTTGTAGACAACTTTTGACAAATTGTTGAAAATAAAGTCTGGTTTGGTTTTCTGTTCGGGCTTTCACAACTGATTTATTTATTTGTAAATGTCTGTCCTTACCCAAATAAAATATATTTACTCTCTTATTAATATCTAAGGTGATCACAAGTGTATTACATTTATTTATAAATAACGTTTATGTCAGTTAGTTTTAGTCTGGGATTGAGGCCTAGAGGAAGACCGAGGAGGTTTCTGGAACTTCACCATCCTCTGCAGATCCTAATTGGTTTTAAAGAAAATGTAATACACTCAATTCTTTTAACAAAGCATAAAAGTTTCAAAGTTTCGCCCCTAAAAAGTTTAAATCAGAACTCAAATACCTGGGACTTTTCCTTTCAATAGAGCAGACCCGGATTAACTCAGTGTGGCTCCCCAGGGTGACCACACTTGAAGTGCCCCCTCCTCCCACATTTTACGGTAAAAAATGGAAATTTACTATGGTTATAAAGACCATAGATTTACATGAACGTATTACTGAAGTACATGCTCAACACTCATACTACAAATAAATAAACAACAACAAACAAATAAACCTCCCGAGGGTGCAGCAGTGGCTTCAGTGCGTGTTTCACTGAGAGCGGCCGGTGTAATATGGTCCAGTTTCCTGGTGGTTGTAAGGACTCTGGCAACAGGAAAAACAAGAGCAACAAAAGAAAAGCAGAGGACGTGACTCACCTGTAAATCTGACAGACCTGTCAGATTTACAGGTGAGTCACGCCTCCTCTTAACATCAGCTGATAAAGGGCGGGACCAACACACAATCTGGTGACTCGAAACATGTCAGGTATGTCTGATGAAAAGAATCAGCAAATAAAAATGTTCAGCCATCTCAGGATGGGAGAAAACTCAAAACACCTACACCGTATATTCTAACAAGTTGAGTTTCCTTAAAGAAATGTAGGAAACCGATTACCTTGGGAAAAGTAAGTAAACAAATTTAATTGTGTGAAGTAGAGTGAAATTATTATATTTAAGTGAGCTTGCTTTCTTTGAAGTTGTGAAAACTTGTATCTAGGTAAAGTTTTTAATTAAAATCAAGCTGTTAAAACTCATACTTTGAGTCATATTAATTTACTGTAATATATTCTGCCCAAATAACTTGAAATTTGTATTACACTTCTTAGTGTAATCCACTTCAATAAAGTTGACAGGAACTCAGTGATAAGTTAATATACTGAGCTAAAGTAAGTGGGAAGTTAACTTTAAAATAAGAATTCACAAAATGGCATTATGAAAATGATTTTTTTCATTTCAGTATTTGTAAGCAACAACAACACAACGCTGTTAATTCTGAAACGTCTCTAAACAGAGTCCATCAAAGGTCAAGTTTGACTGAACAATTTGCAGGTGATGCATAAACAAAAGATCAGACCATCTCTTTAGCACCACATCAGCCAATTATTGTTAATACTGTCATTAATTGTTGAGCTTTAGTCCAAACCCTTCTGTTAGCAGAAAACCAGGCCAATCCATCCTTGTTTGCTGATTGGTTCAGATTCCTGCTTAATTATGCCTTTCTCTAAATTATTTCTTCAATATTATATGTTTTTGATAGAGACTGGGTGTAATAGCGGGCATGTGTGCGAGTGAGAGAGAAAGCATAAGTCAGGATGAGTGAAAATAATATGTGATGTATGACAGAGTGAGAGGGACTGAGTGAGGTGACTGAGTGAGGTGTGATTGGTCTAGAGCAGTGATTCGTAACCATAGGACCGCGGCCCAAACTTGGGCTGCGAGCGCCACCTAGAGGGCCGCAAAAAGAATTCAGTTTTGTACGTGTGGGCTGCGAGGGCCGCGGGACTGCATAGCAACTCCCGACCAAATGAGGAGAAGAAGACCCTCAGCTAGCTGTACGTGTAATAGTAAGAGAAATGGTGTGTATTTAGAGAGTAAATCCTTCATTTTGCACAGAGTACGTTTAGATCCGCCAGGATCAGTAATCGATTACTTGGGTCTGCGCCCACCACTGGGGAGAGCGTGCGCGGCATGATCATTTATCCCGGCGCGTCCCCGCGGCCGGGGAGGTCGGTGCCGCTCGGGCGGCGGCTCCGTCGTTACTGCTGAAGGATTGTAGATGCGTGGGCTGACGTGTCTGCTGGACTGGACTGTTGTTCGGGCTTTCGCAAAAGCATCGGAAAGTGACTCTGCTGCTCCCGGTCTCAGCGCGATCAGGCTCGGATGAAACCCGACACGCTGAGTCCTGACAACTGATTTAATGTAAATAACTTAAATAAAGTACAATCAAACTAAGTTTTGTTCCCGCTCTATTTTTAAATATGCCCACTTGTATGCTTGTGTGTTGTGCGGCGCACGGATGTGTATGTGCGTAGACGGCGCCTTTTCAGTCGGTGCGCTGTGTGTGTGCTTTTAATCCACAAATGACACACAAAACTGAAGGTGCGCCTTTCCACACGGCGCCCGTATGGTCGTCAAAATACGGTCATTAGCTTGGCTCTATATACAGAGATGAGAAGCGTAACAGCATCTCCCTCTCTCTCCTCCGCTGCACCCACACGTCTCTCACACACACACACCCACACACCCGAACACAGACACCGCCTTAAAGGGGACCGGGCTGGCCGGTAACACACCGCATGAGTCTGAAGCCCCCGACTTTGGCCAAACTGGTGTTTTTGAAAGTGAACTCAGAAGAACTTTAAGAAAAATGTCCCGATCCAGCTCAGTTAGTGCAGGCTTTGATTTAGGCACTTTAAAAGGCACGTTTTGTTCGGTTTTTAGCCTTATTGTTAAGCCTGCAAACAGAACGTTCATTTTCTGCCATATTCGTTTAATTTGAGTGTTTTGCACCTTAAGATCTTTTATTAAAGTGTTGTTTAAAATAAATATTTCATATTCTGAAAATATTGTTGTTCTTCTTTAGTTCTTTTAGACATTGAAAGTATAAAAATAGGAGGAGAACAGTGAATGAAAAATTGTTTCGGGAAAGGTTCATAAACAAAAGTGTATTAAACCAGCTAACTCCGTTAGGTGAAATTACTTTCTTATTTTTTCTTGTCAGTAAATATCTATTTTTTGGACTTTAAAACGTATGTCGGCTCCGCGTAATTGTTCCTCTCGGCTCCGTGACTGGCTGCAAGGAACGTAACTTTGCTGAGTCTCTCTCTCTCTCTCTCTCTCTCTCTCTCTCTCTTTCTCTCTTTCTCTCTCTCTCTCTCTCATCCACCTCTGATTAGATCTAAGGCTTCAGGTAAACGTGCATTTTATATGCATGCAAACATTTTTGGAGCGGTGCGCAGAGCGGTGCGCGGAGCGAATGCAGTGTTACTGGAGCGCTGAGCGGTTATGGGTGGAGCGGCATTTTGCGACTTTGAGGGCGGAGCGGGGGCCACTTTCGTGGGGGCGGGTGCACCTGCCCGCGTCGGCGGCCGGGGCGTCTCTGTCTCTCCGGGCAGGTTGGCCCCTCGCTGGGTGGGGGTTGTTGGCCTGGAGGGTGAGGGCCTCCTGGCCACGTTTCCGGCCCGGGCCGGGGATTGCCTGGGTCGCAGTCCGCCGCCGCGAGATCCCTGGCTGCTTCTTCCCGTGTCGGCCGCCGCCGGGGGGGGGCCTCGCTGGCGGTGGGTTGCCTCCCTCCTATTTCTCCCCTCTGTGGGGTGGCTGGTGGCCTGGGTTCCGGGTTCTTCATTGTCGGCCCCTGGTCTCGCGGGTGGCGGGGTTGCTCTCCCCCTCCCCCACTATAGATGCACTTCAGGTGGAGCTTTGTTAGGATTATTACACACACACACACACACACACACACACACACACACACACTCCCACTCCCATACTCACACACATACATACACATAGACATATACATACACACTCTCTCAAGCACACATACACATATATATGTATTTATTCATACATGTACACATACGCACACATAGCTACACGCTACACATAAACACTCCTAGCCACACATACACGTGTACACGCACACATACAGCCACTTTTAGTCACATTTATATACACACACACATACACACACATAGCCACACACACATACACAGCCACACAAATAGATACACACATACACACACAAATAGCCACACAGACATGTACATACACTCGCACGTATACATATACATACACACACACATAGTCATATACACACACGCATACACACGCATAGATATATACACTGGGTTGCTCACCTGCACGCTTGCTCTGTAGTCTTTTTTTGTTTTTTTTTAAATAGATTTTTATTGATTTTTATCAAAATGAAACGGACATTAAACAACAAACAAGTTCTCTCTGCAGTCACAAAGGTATCAAAACAGGAAGGAAAACATACCACCATCCAAAATAAAATTACTCAAGGTAGGATAGTAAAAAAAAAAGGATAAGAAACTGATAAATAAATAAATAAAAACCCTGCATCCCCACACCCCCCGGATACACTCCTCCAGTCCTACCGCCTCCCCATCTACTGCCTCAGTCATCTATCCGCATACTGTGCCAACTACCACCTATGTACAGGAGAAGTATATTAAAATTAAAATGATAAAAATAATAATAATGAAAATAATACAGTACATAGAACAACAGAGTGGACGAAGTTAACGAAAATAAAAACAGATAAATAACATACATAATTAAACTTCAAAATTCCTAAATGAACGACATCGATAAAACCATCAGTAGGACAAAAATATAAATGTATAAATACATAAGTTAAATAATTAGACTAATTTAGAACAAAACAAAACGAAACAGCGAGGGGGGGGGTCTAGAGACAGGTGATAACAGTAGATAGGCACATTATATGCTCACAGATCCCCTAGTGGGAATATTCCAGTCCAAGGCATATCTCCCCTTATTTACAATGTCCCGGAGGAGCGGAGGTAGGTACCTCAGCAGGGCTGACCATGTTCTCTCAAACCAACTATCATCCCCTCTCATTCGCGCAGAAAGTCTTTCTAAGGGTAAAACCTTATATGCTTCTTGGTACCATTGTGTAACTGTCGGGGGCTTCTCACTTATCCACTGCTTTGAAATACATCTCTTAGCCAGAAATAGAAGTTTGTCACAAAGGTTGAAATGAGATCTACTCAGAGACAATGTTTTCGAAGGCAAACCCGATATGAAGAGGCCTGAATCCTTTGATACTTTAAGCGAGAAAATTTTACTCAGTTCCTGGGCTACATTGCTCCAGAACCTTGCAATCAAGTGACACTCCCAAAAACAGTGAATGTATGTCCCAGTTCTCCGTTTACATTTGATGCAAAGAGGGGAGGTCCGTTTATCCATCTTATTAAGAATATATAGTGTTATGTGGGATCTATGGAGTATCTTATATTGGGTTTCCCTCATCCGGTTGCAGATAAATGTGGTTTTGGTGGAGGCTATTGCCTCACACCAGTCATCTTCGATATATTGCCCACCAAGATCGCGTTCCCACTTCTGTATAACCTTGCTTATATCTGATGGATCCATGGAATGGAACAGTGAATAGGAATGAGAGAGAAAACGTCTTGTGTCTGTTCGGTTCAATAAAAATAAATCTCTATCGCTAAAAGTGTGGGTGCCTGCGTGGAGATTTTTCACCTTTGACAGAATAAAACTCCGGACTTGGAGATATGCATAGAAATGTCCAGACGCAATGTCATATTTTTGTTGAAGCTGCTGAAAGGACATCAGTGTATTACCCTGGTATACATCCCGAATTAGCCTGATGCCTTTCACATGCCAACTATTAAACAGACTGCTTTCAACTCCCGGGGTGAACTCTTCATTCTTAGTCAGAGGTGTTAGTGCAAAGAGCCAGGCGCTTTTCCCAAAAAGTTTATTGATGGTTCGCCAGACTCTGATAGTATTGTGGATAATAGGGTTATGCTGAACGCCTAAAGAACTCTTTTTTCCATAATTAGTGAGTTTACTCAGTAAGGAGTAGGAAGAGGGGAGCCACTCATCGATACTCCTCTCTGATTTTAAATGGGACTGCAGCCAGTCCCAAGCTATTCGGGTGTGGCAGGCCCAGTTATAAAATCTCAGGTCAGGTAGGGCTAAGCCCCCTCGCTCCACTGGCAGTTGCAAAGTCTTAATTTTGATTCTGGGCCTTTTATTGTGCCAGATAAATCGCGAAAAGGCCCTTTCTAAATCCGAGATTACTTTCTTTGATATCCATAAGGGTAGCATCTGCATAGGATAAAGCAATCTGGGGAGTATGTTCATCTTTATGAGACTAATTCTACCCATCCAAGAGAGGGGCAGGTCATGCCATCTCTCAAGGTCATTCTTAACTGCTCTGACTGTAGGTGCAAAATTCAGTCTCCACAAGTCCTCAGTGTTAGGTGACACTTTGATACCAAGATAGACAAAGCCTGAGGTGGTCCATCTGAATGGGAAAATCGTAATTGAACTGGTGCCAAAATTACCCAGGGGCATGGCCTCAGATTTTGTGTAATTTACTTTGTAGCCCGATATTGCACCAAATGAGTCGATAATCGACAGAGTGGCTGGGACTGAAATCTCAGGATTTGAAAGAAAAAGCAAAACGTCATCGGCATATAATGCTATCTTGTGGGTGGTCTCGCCCAAAGTAACGCTGTGTATGTTCTTACTAATCCTGATGCGTTCTGCCAGTGGCTCTAAAGTGAGGGCAAAAAGGAGGGGGGAGAGCGGGCAGCCCTGTCTTGTCCCTCTACAGAGCAAGAAGGGGGAGGAACGCACGCCATTGGTTAGATCACAAGCCTCTGGTGAATGATAAATGAGTTTTATCCAATTCATAAAGTCCCCTCCTAATCCAAACCTGTACAAGACATCCCACATGAACCCCCACTCCACCCTGTCGAACGCCATTTCTGCGTCCAATGATATAGCTAGTGCCCGGTGTTGCATCTGTGAGGAATACTGTACGACATTAAGAAGTCTTCTCACATTGGAGTACGAAAACCTTCCCCTGATAAAGCCAGTCTGATCATCATTTATAAGTAAAGGTAAATAGTTCTCCAATCTTCTGGCCAGCACTTTAGAAAGTATCTTGCTGTCCACATTTATAAGGCTGACAGGTCTGTAGGAGCCACACTCATCTGATGGTTTATTTTTCTTCAGTATTAAGGAGATGTTGGCTAAATTTAGGGAGGAAGGGAGACATTTCTTCCCGAAGGAGTCCAAAAACATATTGGTCAGAGGTCCCACCACAGCTCTGCTCATTTTTTTATAATACTCTGGTCCATAGCCATCCGGTCCTGGTGCTTTCCCACTCTGAAGTGTGCGAATAGCATCCAGGACCTCCTCTCTAGTAACCGCCCCGTTCAGGAGCTCCTGTTGTTCTTCTGTGAGAGAGGGGAGACTGACTTGATCAAAGAAAGACTTTTTAAGCTCATCAGATGTATTACATTCAGAGGAGTACAACTTGTGGTAGAACTGTCTCATAATATTGTTAATTTTTTTTTTATTCATGAACTTTTTCTCCATTGCTATCTTTAAGTGATGATATTAGATTAATGGCATTTCTGCCCTTTGCCAGTCGAGCAAGAAGGCGGCCAGGTTTATTGCCATGTTCATACAGCCTCTGTCTAGCAAAAAGGATAGAAGCCTCTGCTTTGCTTGTTAGGAGTTGTTTAAGTGCCGATCTTGCTGCTTCCAAATTTTTGAGATTATGTTTGGATGGAGACCCTTTAAACTTGTTCTCCAATTCCTGTGTAACCCTATGGTAAAATCCCATGAACGAAATAATTGTTTATTTAAATGTTATTTGTTTATTTTGGTGTCTGTTAAAGATGACCGTTAAAACGAAGGAAAGTGTATATGTAAATGTAAAAATATGAATAAATTTAAGTTTAACTTACCTGTGGGGATCCAATCAGCAAGCAGGGGGCGGAGCCAGGAGGAGGTGTCGGAGTGACGCCGAGAAGACGGAGAGGAGAGCGGAGCAGCAAGCAGCCGGGAGTATAAACCGAGATGGGGAAAAGAAAGAAAAGAGAAAAGGACTAGGGTTAACAGACACGTTGGTTGGAGAGTGGAACAGAGGTGAATGGACAGTGAGTCTTTTATCGCCCTTCAATGCAGCGTCGGACCTACATCAACACGGACTCTGGATAAGTGTCCCAACAAAGTGCGGTTGGAAGTTGGTGCAGCCCACGCCAATTAAGGGACGGCCATCACCGTGAGCAGCGAACAGCCACTCCACGAGGTGAAACCGTCGCCCAGCTGTACAAGTCAACCTGTCTGACGGGCCCTGGGTGAGTGTTGGTCGCATACACCACCGGGGACCGAGGACCTGTCTACGGCCGGCAGTGCCGCAGCACGCGGAGCCACACGTGGGGCCGGGACGACGCCATTTCAGGTTGTGGGGTTTTTTCCTTCGGTGCTAAGACGCACCCGCCATTTTGTGCTTTGGTGCGAGGCGCACCGCCATCTTAAAGGGGACCTATTATGAAAAACACGTTTTTTCTTGTTTTAACATATATAAAGTGGTCTCCCCTCACCCTGCCAACACAGGGAAGATGAAATCCCATGAAAATCTGCAAGGTCTGTTCACCCCGCCTGGAGGGTCCTTCCAGTGTCATGTGACTTCTACGAGCCGTTTAGATTCTGCGCCTATGGTGACGTCACCGTAGGCGCAGAGGTTCGGCCTCCGCTGCTAAAACCACGGCCACAACTCTCTCTGCCGGCTGCAGCTTCAGCCATTGTTTAGATGCGGGGGCTGTTTCCACAACGAGGGACAGTAGAAATGAGGTTTTGCATCGACACTTACCCTCATAAAAGGATCAGTTCCCACAGCCCGGACCCGGCAACTGCACACGAGTCAGCGGTAAGTGACGCTATTTTTTTTAATGTTATTTATATTTGTCTACAAGTATGATCTTTGCATGGGCTAAGTATTTAGCTTAGCTCCGGAGCACCGGGGCCCCTCACGGACCGGACCGGTGAGGATCCCCGACGGGTACCTTAATACATTTTTCTTCTGTTCATGATTTCAGATCTTCCAAGTACCTGAAGCTGTTCAGACACCTTCAGAAGAAATGCACGGTCCTTCCTTGAGCCAGCAATAGTGCATCAATGTTATTTATATACAACTTATGTTTTATTTTTTAACAATAAAGTTGTCATTTGTGAAAATTCAGTGTTGTGATTTCTTTACAGTTAACATGATTAATTTGTCTTGAGGAATTGGAGTAAAGAACTGTGGTGTACCTGTTTATAAATCTTCCTGTGTGAAGACGAGGTGACTAAAGGCTGATTTATGGTTCTGCGTCACATCAACGCAGAACCGTAAATCAGGCTGTAAGATCCGTTTCCACCGTGTAACTGAATGAGAGCATCCGACTATCGTGTAGAGCTGCGTGACATCGGACGCTCTCTGTCCAGACTGAAACCGTTAAACTCGCGGCCAGTTAGGACAGTCCAATACAAAAAAATAAAGCAATGGAATTTATTTTGTCGCAGAAGCTCCCTGGCATGGGACATGCAGCCGGCTCTTCTGGCCGGCGCGAGGGTTTGTTCCCTCCCCTGCTACACGTCATTCAAGCAGCCAATCAGCCAACCCTCCTCCCTGTTTTTATGGCATTAATCACATGCACTCAACACAAGGGGCGGGAGGGGGTCCCACATCACCCGCGTTCCCTCACCGGCCTGGGCCTGGGACGGGTGGGTCGGGTTACCCGGGCCTGGCGGGGCCCGCCGTGCAGCCTGGGGTGCCTTCTGGCGGTGCTGGATCCCCCCGGGGAGGGGGAAACGGTGCGTGATTGTATGTCTGTGTCGGTGGGAATGCGGTATGGAAGGGTCCTGCCATGGAGGATTTGAGCCTCCATTGGCAGGACATCAAAAACTTAATAATTTATCAATATTATTTTATACAAAGATGGTTATTATTATTATTATTATTAGTATTATTATTAGTATTATTATTATTATTATGTATAGTATATTATATTATTATTAGTATAGGTATCGAATAGGTGAATGGATGAATGAATGGGATGCCTGGGTCTGGGGCCCTCCGTTGTCGGGCCTGCGCGGGTGTCGCCTTGTTGGGGGGTTCCCTCTCTCCGGGCCCGTCTCCGGTCCCCCCCGCTGCCTCTACGGCGGGGCGCCCCTCTGGTCTTGGAGGGCCACTTTCGTGGGGGACGGGTGCGCCTGCCCGCGTCGGCGGCCGGGGCGGCTCTGTCTCTCCGGGCAGGCTGGCCCCCTGCCGGGTGGGGGTCGTTGGCCTGAAGGGTGAGGGCCTCCTGGCCGCGTGTCCGGCCCGGACCGGGTGGCCGGGGATTGCCTGGGTCGCGGTCCGCCGCCGCGGGATCCCTGGCTGCTTCTTTCCGCGCCGTGGGGGCCCCGCCCGCGGGCCCCCTCGGCCGCCGCCGGGTGGGGGGGGGGGCCTCGCAGGCGGTGGGTTGCCTCCCTCCTACTTCTCCCCTCTGTGGGGTTGCCGGTGGCCTGGGTTCCGGGCTCTTCCTTGTCGGCCTCTGGTCTCGCGGGTGGCGGGGTTGCTCCCCCCCCTCCCCCACTATAGATACACTTCAGGTGGAGCTTTGTTTGGTTTATTACACACACACACACACACACACACACACACACACACACACACACACACACACACACACACACACACATACACACACACATATAGTCATTTAGTCACATGCATACACACACACACACACACACACACACACACACACACACACACACATGCATGATCATATACATACACACACACACACATAGACATACACACTGGCTTGTTCACCTGCATGCTGGCTCTCTAGTTTTTGGGTTTAGGTAGCGGTAGCGATAGTTTAGCTCAGACTGCGATCAGATCTCAAGATTTAGGTCGATTGCTGTTCGTGTTTTGGATGGCTCCGTGCCGGTTTCGTGCTTTGTTTGTGGTTTTTTTGTTGCAGATTTCCAGTGCTTGACGTGTGTCTCCGTGTGTTCCTGCTTCCTGGATTGGCAGTGGATGTCGTCACCCCACCCCCCACCCCCCCAAAAAAAAAAAAAAAAAAAAAAAAAAAAAAAAAAAAAAAAAAAAAAAAAACACTGGGTTTGTATGTGTATATTTATGTATGTGTACGCATATGTGTGCGTATATATATATGTATATATTACATATAGTAATAATGCACATATATACACTTTTGGTTTCTACCGTCATGGTATCAATCAATAATATGTGTGCAGACAAGGTGAAAGAAAAAAAAAAAAAAAAAAAAAAAAAAAAAAAAAAAAAAAAAAAAAAAAGCAGCCAATCAGCGCAGATCCTCATTATCATAACCTCCCCGCCTCTCAGAATCACTCACAGAAAAAGAGGTTAGAAGCGGTAAAACTAGAGACATGGCCCACAGGCTGAATTTCTGTTTTTATGTAGAAAAAACAAGCTTTAGATTGTTTTTAAGACATTCAAGGCCTGTTTAAAATATGTCACAGGGGTGGTTCAAGTCCCCAATTAAATACTTTCGAGGGTGAGCAGCGCTTAGTAACCCACAACAAAAAGCAGGAGTGCAGCAACAGACATTTATTGCTCCAAGACGGTTATAAAATCAGGGGTGGGGGAGTCACTAAAAATAGAACTGTTTCTAAAATGGCCAATCCATAAAAGGTTAAAAAGGTTAAAGATGAACAGTCTCAGTCATTCTGGGCTTACTGTCCTCCAGTGCCCTCTCAGTGCCCCCTCCCTGTTGGCCCACGCCAACAGGGATCCCCGGTCCGAGTCCGCCGGGGGCTCCCCAACCACCTGGGCCCCCATGGGCCTCTGTACGTCAGTCTATCCTCCTCAGCTCTGCCCATTCTCCGTCCAGCCACCACAGTCCATCCACTCTTGTTCATCAACTCTCGTTCCTCAACTCTGCAGCTCCCTTGAATATCAAGGGGGGAAGGGAACCCTCCCCTGGTCCACCATTGGTCTGGGGGGGCCAGCCTGCAGTGGTTTATTGGCCACTGCAGCTGTCTGTCAGGATTCGGTTGCTGCTTGATTGTGTTCAGCTGTCTAATCAACTCAAACAAAAAGGTAATTGCATGTCAACTCAAAACACAGAAAAGGTTACATTTCAAACAGTAACTAACAAAACAAAAACATGCAAATAAAATGGTTAACACAACAATTCCAAAACAATAAACAAACAATTAGACACAGCCTGGCACTCAGCATGGCATATACATTAAATGCCATAATATGTCCCCTTAAGCTTTGGTGCTAAGGCGCACCACCATTTTGTGCTCCGGACTTCCAGCTCAATTAAGGACTGAAACAGGCCTGCAACGTTGTGCAATTGGGTACCCAATACTGGTGACTGTGTTTTTCTTTTGTATCAAGGGTTTTATTTATCAAAGGTAGAGTGCAGGCTTTAGGTTGATACAATTAAGTGAGCCATTAGGGTAATCTGCTCACAGGGTTGAAGTGCACTGAACCCTTGGTTTATTTCTGATTTTTGTTTCTAGAAGAACATATTATTTGTTGGGTTTGTTTTATTTATTTATTTAATTGTGTATAATAAATGTGTGAAAACGGAAGCATCTGATAGCGTTTATCAACATCCATATCACCTATTATTTTAGGTATTGAAAAGTGTGTTTAAAGAGGTTAGTGAACCTGGGGAGCGCCTTTAGAATTGAGGACGGTTAAAGGGGCGCTACACCTGGATTGAATGTTCTAATTCCAATTGCTTCCTAATTGTATCCTTCTTAAGAGCTGCTGTGTAAGATATGATGGACCCCCTCATGAACGCCTTAGCTGTTTCCCACAGTAGGGAAGGGTTTATACCTGGTGTGTTATTTTTTGACATAAAAAGCTCCCATTGTTTCTCCAGAAAATCCAAAAATGGGGGACTGCTTAAAAGTGAGGAATTAAGCCTCCAGTGACGTGAGGAGGGATCGAGGTAGGGGGGGGGGGATAATTATAGATACTGGGTTGTGATCAGACAACGTACAAATTCCAATTGAGCATGCCTTGACTCTGTCTACTACCTCTCTAGACACTAGAAAATAGTCAATTATTGATAGGGACTGGTGGGGATGGGAGTAAAAGGTGTAATCCATCCTTCGCCCCTGGATTTACAATCCTCCAAACATCAAGGAGACCCAAATCCGCACCCAGCTCCCTCAGCCTTGCAGTCTTTTTTGAGATAAAAGCAGGTTTCGGGTGAGATTGGTCAACACTAGCATCCTGAACACAGTTAAAGTCCCCTCTAACTACGGTGAAAGGAGGTAGACGTGAAGATGTTGCTGCTAGTTTAGAAAAGAAAGAGGGCTCGAACGTGTTAGGGCCGTAGACGGAGCCAATGAGGATACGCTCCCCATATAGGAAACCTGTAATAATAACAAATCGTTCCTCATCATCCTTAATGACCTCATCCAGAGTAAATGGCAATTTCTTATGAACAAGGATGGCTACTCCCCTACTATGTGAATTGAAGGACGAATAGAACACCTGGCCTACCCAGTTCCTCCTTAATTTAATGTGTTCCGCATCTGTCAAATGAGTTTCCTGAAGGAGGGCGATATGTGCGTTCTCTCTCTTCAATAAAGAAATTACCTTCTCCTTTTTACAACATGGCCGAGCCCCTTGACATTTAAAGAGATAATCTTAACATCACTCATGGTTGTTATATGGGAATAGGATGCGTCAGTAATACACAGGTTGGATAAAGTGAGAGGGTCGCAAGCAAAGCTGACATGATAGCTGTACCTTCCCTAATGTTAGTGAGGATAAAAAAATAAGAAAAAAAAAAGAAAAAAAAAAAATATATATATATATATATATATATATTCAGCAGAGTTCAATGGTGGTAAGGAGGTAGTTTTACATTTCAGAGCACTGTAAACAGAAAATCTGCCCCTGAACGGCGGGCATCGAACACTAAAACAGGCCTCAACCGGCCTAAGAAAGAGTAATTTAGATCACAGCATTTTTAATAACTACAGACCTGTATCCAACTTACCCTTTTTAAGTAAGATTTTAGAAAAGCTAAATGTAAAAAGTAAATTATTTTTTAATAAGAAACAATATTTCAGAGAAATTTCAGTCTGGCTTTAGGATGAACCACAGCACCGAGACAGCCCTTTTAAAGATTTTAAATGACATCAGGTGCAATTTAGATAACCGCAAACTGACAGTCTTGGTTCTACTGGATCTTAGTGCCGCCTTCGATACAGTAGACCATCACATTTTATTAAACAGACTGAAGCACCTGGTGGGCCTCTCTGGTACTGTTTTTTAACTGGTTCCGCTCCTATCTCACAGATCGATCTTTCTTTGTAAGTTTGGATACATGTTCCTCCAGAATGCATGAAATTAAGTGTGGGGTCCCCCAAGGGTCAATTTTAGGTCCGCTTCTTTTTAACCTTTACATGCTTCCCTTGGGGGACGTCATCAGGAGACACGGCATCAGCTTCCACAGTTACGCTGACGACACACAGCTGTACATCGCCGTGTCTCCTGATGACACAGGGCCACTTGATGCCCTTTTTAACTGTATTTTAGATATTAAGTCATGGATGGCAGATAATTTCCTACAGCTCAACCAGGACAAAACAGAGGTTTTAGTTATTGGTCCTGAAGGCCAGAGAGAGAAACTTTTACCAAAACTACAAGATTTTAAACCTTCGCAATGTGTAAAGAACCTGGGTGTTATTTTTGACTCTGAGCTCACTTTTATTCCACACATAAAGAATATTACGAAGATAGGTTTTTACCATCTTAAAGGAGCTTGCGGCTGCTTTTAAGAAATGAGACTCTCTATCGCCACCCTTCACCACGACGGCCGTTGAGGGTACTGCAGCCAACAGTGAAGCCGGCACAGGAGAACGGGGAGAACGTGCATGCAGCGTCATGTGACGTCACATCTGCAAGCCCAGCGCGGGAAAATCGGGACCGAATTGCAGCACATTTTGCAAATGAAAAAAACAGCCTCAAGCTCCTTTAAGAACATAGCCAGAGTCTCTCTCAGGCCAGCACGGAGGTTCTGATGCATGCGTTTATCTCTAGTCGTTTAGATTATTGTAATGCCCTGCTCTCTGGTCTTCCTAAAAAGAGTATTAATAACCTACAGCTATTACAGAACTCAGCCGCTCGCGTGCTGACGAGGACCAGAGGGCGGGAGCACATTACACCTGTTTTAAAATCGCTGCATTGGCTCCCCGTCCGTTTTAGGATTGATTTTAAGGTTCTTTTACTGGTTTTTAAGTGACTTAACGGTCTTGGGCCATCTTATTTATCTGATCTGCTTTTACTGTATCAACCCTCACGGACCCTGAGGTCCTCTGGCACCGGCCTTTTAACCATTCCCCGAACCGCGACCAAAACCCACGGTGAGGCTGCATTCAGCCATTATGGCCCCTCTTTATGGAACAGCCTGCCAGAGAACCTCAGGGCCGCAGAGAATGTTGATATTTTTAAAAGGAGGCTCAAGACACACCTTTTTAGTTTGGCTTTTATCTGATCTCATTTACCTAGTCTTTTTAGCTATGTATTGTGTCTACTTCTTTAGCTCTTTTATTATCTTTAAAACTTTAATCCATTTTAGTGACTTTTTACTTTATGTTATTTATTATTCATCTTAAGTTTTATATAGATTTCTCTAAAATTTTACACTTTTAGGCATTTCTTACTTTCTTTTAATCTTTTAGTTTTTAGCTCCAGTGTTTCCTCAGGGGGGTCGTCCACACTGGGAGGTGTGCCTGCTCCGCCCATGGGGGTGTCGTCATGGGGATCCCTCAGGCCTGGGTAGCTGGGGGAGGGACTCCACCTCCTGTGTGGGGTCTGCCCCGGTCTGTCCGGGTTGGGGGGGTCTCTGTGGCGATGCTCCTTGTGGTCATGGTCGGTGGAGCCTCTCAGTGTGGACGACCACCCATAGGTAGTGTTTTACTCACCTGGATCGTTAGTGCTAAGCCATGTCACCAGTCCACTTACTGTATGTGTGTGTGTGTGTGTGGGCGTGTGAGTGTGTGCACATGTATATGAGTGTGAGTGAGTGTGTGTGTACGCGTGGGGGGTGGGGGGTGGGGGGGTTGCATTTTATATTGTATGATTTGGTGCTATACAAATAAATAAAGTTTAAGTTTAAGTTTAAGAAACAACAAAAAACACAACCATAATAACCAGGTTTGTGTAACAGTTACAGAGGGTTGCATGACCCTGAGAGCGAAAGAAACACTGAGGAAGAGAAACCACATCAATCTCTTCAAGGAGCCCCCACTCCCATGACCCAGACAGGTTCACCTCCCTTTGGAGCCTAAGATTAGCAACCCAACCCAAACTTAATTTAACTTTTAATTTTGTGAGTCCACATCACAGCCGGTAGAGCCCCAACTTATAATATGAGTGCAGTGTGGCTATATTAACAGAGTATTACTTAACATTTCAGGATTGATGTGCACTGCTGTATTACAAAAGATGAAATAAAATTTAACTAAGATAAACAGAGAAGAGGGCTCAGCGTAGCCTCCGTGTTTAAGTGTCACACACAGCAGCAGTTCCGACTCAAACCAGTGAGTGGCATCCTGACACTAACTATCGTTATACTGCATATTTACCAGTGATAATCCTCGCACAGTTCACGACAGTCCATCCACAAAGGACTGCGCCGCTCGGGGAGACTGGAAAGCATGTTTTTCTCCGTTGTACATGAAGCTGAGGACAGCGGGGAACCGCATGATGAAGCAGACGTTCAGTCCGATCAGACGCTCACACACCTTGTTGAAGCCACGCCGCTTTTCCTTCACCGCAGCGGAGAAGTCCTGCTGGATGTACAGCCTCTGTCCCTCATGTGTCAGCTGTCGTCTCTCCCTCAGTGCGGCCACGATCCGCTGTTTATCCCCGGAGTTGTGCAGCTTGATGAGGACGGGTCTGGGGCGGTCGCCGTGGGCCGGTCCGAGCCCTCTGTGCGCCCGGTCGATTTTAATTATGCCCCGTTTAGTGTCCATGTTCAATATTTTCGGCAGCGAGCGTTCAAAAAAAGCAATAGGTTGCTCACCTTCAGCTCCTTCCTTTAAACCAACAACTCTGATATTGTCCCGCCTCGATCTGTTCTCCATGTCGTCCGCTTTATCAGTGAGAGTTTGTAACTTCGCCTCAACCTCCCGGAGCTTGTTTTCGGTGATGGACAGCAGGTCCTCCAGCGTGGACACTCGGCCCTCGGCTTCGTCCAGCCTTTTACTGTTGCCTTCCACTCGAGCTGTGATAGCTTCTAGCGTGTTCGTGAATTTGGCCAGCTTCTCCTCTAAAACCTTGCCTACGCTCTCGGCAACCTCCTGAATTAGCTGTGAGGAGCAGCCACCAGCACCCGGGCCGCCATCTTGCACCTCGCTGTTGTGTCTGCTTCTCAGACTTCTTTGACCTTTACTAGTTTTTTCGGTCGGAACCGAGCCACTTTCCTTGGCTGACATCATTAGGAAGCAACACCAGAAAAATACCAGTCTGAGGTGGGTCAAAATGCAAATTACGGTCGATGGGAGCGGGAGCTCAGTGCCAGCCTAACCTCTCAGCTCAGTGATGTCATCCAACCTGCTCTGTAGTTTTGGGTCAATCGATGCTCGTGTTTTGGTCGGCTCCGTGTCGGTTTTGTGTTTCGTTTGTGGTTTTTGTTGCAGATTTCCAGTGCTTGACGTGTGCCTCCGTGTGTTCCTGCTTCCTGGATTGGCAGTGGATGTCATGCCAACCCCCCGCCCCCACCCCCCCCCAAAAAAAACCACTGGGTTTGTATGTGTGTACAGGGCCGCCGCAAGGGGTGTGCGAACCGTGCGACTGTACGGGGCCTCGCGCCCCAGGGGGCCTCGCGCTATGGGCCGTTTTTTTTTTTTTTTTTTCAAAAAAAAAAAAAAAATTTTCAAAAAAATTTTTTTTCAAATTTTTTTTTTTTTCTAAATTTTTTTTTTTGTTTTTTCCCTTATAAATATCAACAGTCACGTTCCATTACAGACCTAAATGTGTACTAGTCTGTGCATATCAATAAATATATGTGCAATGATGCGCGTGTCTGTTGTTCAATACAACTGATCAGACCAAGCGCAGACACAAGCTGCTCTGATCCAGACGGGTGGAGTCGGAACAAACTGTAACACAATGTCGAGAGAACGAGACAGAATCAGGAAATTTCCATCAGGGGATGAAAAAAGAAAAAAACTAAAGAAAATGGAAGAGTTTAATGCCTCTCTGAAAGGCTCGTTTGATAAATTTGTTACAAAAATCCCCGATCCGACCGGGTCTCAAGCAGCCGTGTGGCCCCGCGTCGAGGCAAGCCCAGATGACGATGAGGCAGGGGAAGGTATCCAGTATTTTGCTAATTGGAGAGTTAAAATTGCGCATATAGACACCCGATCCGACCCGAAAAACCCCAAAATTTCGCGAGGGCCCCCCCAGCCATTTCGCACAGGGCCTCGCAAATCTCCCAGGCGGCTCTGTGTGTGTATGTATGTATGTGTATGCATATGTAGGGGTGGGCGGTACACCGGTGTCATAGTCATCACCGGTGTGAAACTGCGCCACGACATGGATTTTGCAATACCGTCAATACCGTAATAAATCAATTATAAAATAATAAGCCTAAATAAGGCATTAAAAACGTCGGGGATATGCAAGGTTTGCTGCCGTGTTGTGACAGCAAGAGGTGGAAACACAAGCAACCTGTTTCATCACTTAAAAAACACGCACGCCCGTGAATATGAAGAGGCAACCCGGGCCAAAACGAGCGCAAGTGCGACCAGCAGCTGCTGGTCCCGCTGGGACCGCTGCTCCGCTGGTGCTGCTGAGCAGCACCAGCGGAGCACGTCCCAAGAGTACACAGCTTTCACTGCAGGCATCCTTACTGCTGCTACACCTTACGACAAGAGTAGTAAGAAATGACAGGGCTTAAAGTATTCCGGCACCGTGCGGATCCCCGGCGTATGGAGTTTTTTTTCTCGGCGTGCGAGTTTGACTGCTTAAAAAAAAAAAAAAAAAAAAGTTTGAGAGAAAAAAAAAAGTCTTAGTCAACCGTATTCGTCTACCAATGGAATGAGAGGAAAGCAGCTCTGGCGCTCAACCAAACTAACACTAGCCAATCAGAAGTGGAGCTGGGCGGGTCTTTGACGGCAGCGGAGCGCGGAGCGCTGTTTCAACCTGCTGGAATACCAGTCACCCACTTCAAGATGGAAAAAAAAATAATTAATGTCGGTTTAAAAGAATCTTTTTGCCCAGAAGAAAAAAGGAGTGACAAAAAAATACCCATAACCATGTTCTTCTCTCGAAAAAACACACCTTTACCGCGGGCTTTAGAAGAAAAAGACGCTGCAGCGCGAGTCGGGATGGAGCGGCTCAGAAGAGCAGGGAAATACGTGCGAGGCGGTGTTGAACTCCGCAATTTGAAGCTTTGTATAATAATTAAAAAAAAAAAAAAAAAAGGGTTGCTACTATGTGAATATCACTTATCACGGGTTCTTTTTGGAACGTAACCCTCTCGAAAAACAAGGGATTACTCTATATGAATACTCATGGCATAAACCTGTCAAGTTTTGGATTTAAAATTAAGGGAAATTTTCCACCACCCGCTGTCCAACCAGCCCAACCGAGGTCCAGTATTACATTTTAAGACAGGTTTACAAAATATTTAAAATATAATATAATAAAAATAAATATAATATATATATATATATATAAAATATTATATATATATATATATATATATATATAAAAATATTAACCTTATTCACATAAAGGGACAGGACAGGCTACTCCTCCCAAAACGTACCAAAAAATACCGTGATATTATACCGTCACCGTTCAAAAGATGAAAAATACTGTGATATTAATTTTAGGTCATATCGCCCACCCCTATGCATATGTATGCATATATATATGTATGTATACTAAATATAGTAATAATGCACATATGTACACCTCAGGTCTCTACCGGCATGGTATCAACCATTAATATGTGTGCAGACAAGGTAAAAAATAATAATAATATAACATAATATACAGTGTTGGGTGTAACGCGTTACAAAGTAACGCGTTACTGTAACGAGATTACATTCGCCAGTAACGCAGTAATGTAACGCGTTACAGTTGTAATTTGGGTAATCCCGTTATAGTTACTCTAAGACAAGAAAAAATACGTTACTTTAGTTACTTTAAGCTTTTCAACTACATGTAGACCGGGAGAACAGAAAAGAAAATCAAACTTGCCTTTCATGCGTCTTCACGTGTTGCGCTGCAACACTTGTCTGACTTGAGGCTGATTTATGGTTCCGCGCAGTGCCTACGGCGTAAGGTATGCGGCGACACACACCGTACGGTGCGCGTCGCCGCATACCCTACGCCGTAAGGTCTGCGTTGGTGTAACGCAGAACCATAAATCAGCCTTTAACGTGATCTTACGGGATTTTACGGGATTTCACGGGACTTCTGGTGCTGATCTGGGCACTGCAGTAATAAAGTTCCAACTACAGGACTGTCTCAGAAAATTAGAATATTGTGATAAAGTTCTTTATTTTCTGTTATGCAATTAAAAAAACAAAAATGTAATTCATTCTGGATTCATTACAAATCAACTGAAATATTTCAAGCCTTTTATTATTTTAATATTGCTGATTTTGGCTTACAGTTTAAGATTAAGATTCCCAGAATATTCACATTTTTTGAGATAGGATATTTGAGTTTTCTTAAGTTGTAAACCATGATCAGCAATATTAAAATAATAAAAGGATTGCAATAGTTCAGTTGATTTGTAATGAATCCAGAATGTATGACATTTCTGTTTTTGTAATTGCATTACAGAAAATCACAATATTCAAATTTTCTGAGACAGTCCTGTATATGTTGTTCATTGGCAATCGAGTTATGGTGCAGCTCAGGTGATATTGCGGAGTAATCCAAAAGTAATGTAACTAGTAATGTAACTAGTTACTTTCAGCAACCAGTAACTAAGTAGTGTAAGGGATTACTTTTTTTTAAAGTAACTAGTAATATGTAATGGATTACTTTTTTTGAGTAACTACCCCAACACTGATAATATAATATAACAGTCAGATGCAGAGGCTACTTGAATATATACACACACACACATATATATATATATATGGTAACATTTACAAAGTAATAAACACAACTTCTAGTTCCCTGCTGTTTTTGTGGGTGCAGTTTCATACACATCTAGTTTGACATTTTAAACCTGAGATCAGTGCAGATCAACTCTCTTTTGGAGGCAGCCCCTAGTGGTCATTCAAGGACCTGTATGTCTCAGCATAAACAAGATCTTTTTGTGGCTACATGATCTCAGTCCACTTGATACATACTTTCTATCCCACTTTACTGTGTCTCAACTTAAAGTAACTTTCATATCTTAAAAACACGTTCAATGAAAACAAATTACACTAAAACACTTTAATGACGGAATATCCTTCATATTTTTAGACCACTGTTCCTTGAATGCATCATCTGGATCTCTGACGCTCTTCAACGTGATATATATATATATATATATATATATATATATATATATATATATATATATATATATATATTATGATGTTCTGGACCTTCGCTTGAGTAAATTTTTCTAAATGGACCTTTTAAAGTTTTAGTTGAATACCCCTGCTATACAGTGTTAATATTTAATGGGCCCCGGGCCACTCTGTACTGAAAACATTGGGCCCCAAGGTCAGAAAGGTTAAGAACCCCTGGTCTAGAGTGAGGTAACAGAAGGATTCACTATTGGACACAAAGCAGTTAAATTAAGTCAACTCTTTTAACAACTGTGATCTATTCAACCTATGGCCGACTATGAATAACGTGCATGTTGTGGCCCGGGATAAAGATGTCCAGGATCTCCCATCCAACCTCAGGAAACACATTCAAGTAAGTGAATTCATGTTAATATCTGCCAACGTGCTTTCATGTGGCAGGAGAATAATAAGGGATGATGCCCAACGAGGTCCGTTATCAGGAATGAATGGACGATGTCCGACGGGAAGGACGGCTCACGCCTCCGCATGTTTGGCTGTAGATCTGTTATTTTCATTATTGTTTAAACTTTGTTTCTATTTTACTTTTACAAGATACTTTTGACACTGAAGTTCATTTAATATGAGCTACTAATTTAGTAATTTTCTTAGGTGACTTTTACCAAAGTCCTTTTCAGTTATGGTACTTATACTTTTACTTATTTTTCAAGTACTTGATGCATTTCTGTTTATTTCACACCACAAGTGTTAAATAACAGACTGTACCAAGCAACAGACTATTGGCTAATTAAACATACGTCACATTCTGCATAAGTGCTACGAGATGCAGGAAGAGATGCACTTAAATAAATAAAAACAACTACCTGTTCTACCTGTTCGCTCATTTCTTCAGACTGCAAATCAATGCAGATCTGAACACGGAAGAATAGCCTGGAACAATTTTTTCTTAATCTTTACGATTTACCCTTTTAATTTATCCTCACATGTTGGACAAAAGTAACTTCTATTAAACAGAATTGTTTTTGTTAAACTTTCAGCCTCGAGTTCAAGTTCAAGTTTGGTCTACTTTTTATTCTATTGAATGGATCAGTCATCTTTTCTGGTAAGTAGGCCTACATAATTTTATTTGTTCAGAAATACAAGATAAATGTAAATGTAATAATTGGTGGGGGTTCATGTTCCGGTTTCTGGAAAGATCCTAGACAACGGATTGGCTGAATAAACATACGTCATATTCTGCAGGAGTGTTATGTGAACGGACAGATGTATAAATTCCTGTGCTACCTGTTAGCTCTTTCTTTCCAGACTACAGATCAATGCAGATCTGAACACATTTTTTTAATTTTTATTTTATCCACACATGTTGGACAAAAGTAACTTATATTAAGCTGACAAGTTTTTGTTAAACTTACTAAACAATATGAAGTTCAGGATGCGTCTACTTTCTGGTAAGTAGGCCTAATTTACTTTGTTGAAAAATGCAAGTTATCGGATGTCAGAAGTAGATGCCGTATGCTACACGTTGCCAGCACGTTGGCCGGGGGAAGCCGGTATTAGTTAACAGAGGCAGAGATAAATCAACGATTAAAATACCCATAACTAAGTTTATTTTTAACTGATTTTCAATCCTTTTGGTTTTAATATAAATATTAGACATATTTATGATACAACATGCATTCACTTATTTATTCTATTTATATCACACACATGCATACATATACTGAATTTGTGCTACAATACTCAGAGAAAATAAAAGTTAAATGAATTAATGAGTTAAAAACAGAAAAATAAATAAAGCAGAACACACTTACAAATAGAAGAAATGCTTACATTTAAAATATAGCAAATGCAAAGTGTGGAGTAATACATATTCTATGTTATTCTGGTATCTTTATTCGTGTCAGTTTGAAGAGAAATTCGCTGTTATTCAGCCATAGGCTACATTGTTTAATCTGGCCTAAAATCAATGTGTATGTGTTATGGATTTCTTTCTTGAACACAATCGCACGTGACGAGCTACAGGTGTTCGTTCAGAGCGCGCCATTACTGCTCGTGGCTGCGCGCGCACCCGGCCCGGCTCATGCTCGTGGCTGCGCGCGCAGCTCCTCTGGCCTCAGGCCGATAGATATTGCCGCGTTCCATTTGTCCTCGGAAGTGGGGATTTCCCAGTTCCCAGTCGGAATTTTCAACTGGAACGCCCCTCGAAGTGGGATTTTCCACTGGGAAAGTGGGAGAGTCTTCACCACCCCCGAGTTCACATTCCAAGATGGCTGCCCTAGTTGTAAACAGTAGAAGAGAGCTCTGTAAAAATTCGTAGCACTTCATTCTAGTTTTGGTCACACTAAATCAGTCGTATACACGTATTGTTCGGCATATATATGCTGCTATAGTGTAATTTACATTTTTCATGTGGTATATGCGAACTACAAACTTGTTTACCTACTTTGTAACTGGAACGCTGATAACTCGGCTGTGACGTCATTCTTAGTTCCGACTTCCGACTTCCGAGGTAAATGGAACGCAGCACAAGCTCAGGCCGCTCCCTGCGGAGGAAAGCCCCGCCCAGCCGAGCCCTGCTTGTATTTTGAGCCTGAACGGTGGAATATCCATGAACGCTCGTAGCGCCACCTGCTGGCAACAAGAAATGTTATTTCTAGTTTGCATCCCTGCTCCAAGCCGGATGAACCGATACACCTTAAATCTGGTCAACCAGTAGTTCCCACATTAAAGATGACTGACGGTGAAAACTGTAACTTTCTACTGGAGGCAAAGTTCAATGTCTCACCATGAGAGGAACAGTAGTTTTAATTTGCACATGCGTTCCCCAATCTTCCTCTGACTTCAAACATTTGAGGCTTCCACAATGAACAAGTGGACATGACAATCTTGGCTGAACCACACAGCGCCTTCTGGCCAAATTAACACGATTGTTGGAGCATTAAGTAATAACCATAACCTGCTGTTTTCCTGCTAAAGTCCAATTACAAGAAAATATTAGGTGAAACTGACTGCTCTTGTAATGACCGACAGCAACGGGACGAACCAGCAGGACACAGTTATCCTTTATATCACTCAAAAGTAACAAAGCTCCATGCATTGTCTGTAGTACATAAAAGAAAAATAGAAACCAACAAGTTTATTTTTTATTAAAAGATGGAAGTCTAAACAAGATCAGAGCTGAAAATGATTAAAAACAGATAACAGAGAAAAGCTGCTTACTCCTGTTATTTAAAGACATGTGTATAATGAAATTATTATTTTATTTTTATTTTACAGATGACAGGAGGCTGGGTTTCTCAGTGGTCCTTCGTCCACATTCCATGACTCTTCTTCTCACCATAACTCGGAGATATGTAGTTGGCCTGGCTGTGGACTGGTCTGGAGATCATGTCACTTTCCATCTTATTTTTGAAGGTACATTCACACATTATTTAACTTGAAAGTAAAGTTCAATAACCAAGAAAAGGAAGTTTGGGTGTCTTTTATTGAAATGTGTAAGAAGTAATTCTTTTAAATGTATGTATTGATAAGTGGAGGCCGTCACTAATCATTATTTCTGTTTTGATTGATCTACAAATGATATTTTTTTATTAATCTGAATCGGAATCTTATTTTTTTCAAATGTGATTGCATCTTTTTTAATGTGGTTAGAAGGAGTCATTATTTTAAGTTTTTGCTTCTGAATCCAGTCCAACCTAAAATATGCAGACATGTTTAGGTTCAGGTTTAGCTCAGTGGGCTGAGCTGCAACATTTGGAGGCCACGGCCTCATGCAGCAGCGCAGGTTTGAGTCCAGGCCGTCATTCTTTGCTGCGTATGTTTAGACGTTCAGCTCTGCCTTTTTGGCCGGTCCAACATTATTCACAGCAAACAGGTGATGGGGTTTTAAATCAGTTGACGGGAGTTGTAGGATATCAGTTTTTGGTCATAGTTATATGCAGAAACAAAGAGATGTAATTCTTACAATAAAGGTAATAAATTCCATCTGAGTTTAATGTTATCTAGTTAACAGAAATCCCTGCCGTAGTGAAATTGGTTTGGATACCAGAATGTTTAGATGGTAACATTTACAAAGTAATACAACTTCTAGTTCCCTGCTGTTTTTGTGGGTGCAGTTTCATACACATCTAGTTTGACATTTTAAACCTGAGATCAGTGCAGATCAACTCTCTTTTGGAGGCAGCCCCTAGTGGTCATTCAAGGACCTGCACGTCTCAGCATAAACAAGATCTTTTTGTGGCTACATGATCTCAGTCCACTTGATACTTTCTATCCCACTTTACTATGTGTCAAGTATTTTTCATATCAAAACCAGTTCAATGAAGACAAATGACACTAAAACACTTTAATGACAGAATATCTTTCATATTTTTAGACCACTGTTCCTTGAATAAAACATCTGGGTGTCTGATGCTCTCCAAAGTGATAGATTATATATATAGAATGTGTTTACAAGACAGCAGCAATGGGGGGAAATGAGGCTGATAAATGTAATATTGATGGTAGAAATGGGAAAACTGGTGTGACGTTTAGTTGTTGAATCTTTGACAAACGATCCAATAGTTGATCAGGAGCTGATGAAGCTCACTGTGGATGACAACAGTGGAGCTGGTGCGAAAAATGTTTTCTCATCCAACAGGACATCAAATCTCAGCATCACATTTGCCACACGCTAACTTTGACATTTAGAGCCCAAATTACGACAAAGTGAGACAAAAATGTGTATTCTTTTGTTTAAACCTCTTTAGAAAATACAACCCCAATTAAAAAAAGTTGTAATGCTGTGTAAAATCTAATAAAACAAAATGTAATGATTTGCAAATCTCATCAAATGGGATTTTATTCCCAGTAGAACATAAACAACATCAGATGCTGAAACTGAGACGTTTTTCTCATAATTTGTTTTACTTCGGAACCAGATTACTAGAAGAAGAAGCAGGCTGCCGAGGAGCGGACCAGAGGAGGACCAGAACCCCAACCCTGCTTAACATCATCATCTTCAGGACTGAGAGCTGACCTGGTTCAAGAAGATGTTCCAACAGCTCCAACAGTTGAACAGAAACGGCAGCGTGAAGGAAAGACCATGAATTGTACATTCATGTGTGAATACTTGATCTACAGCTATGAAGGATAATATCTGCAGTGTGAACTTTGCTCACATGTTCCTGCTGCTTAAAAGCTGTTTGATTTCTATTTATTGTCAACATGTTACATTTAGTGTTCAATCAATGTTCTGGTCTCTGGAAAGATCCTAGACAACTTGTCTTGTAATGGACCCGATATAAATAAAATTCAACTGGTACCATTCCGGATGAGTCCGCCTTCTCCTCAATTGTCTCTGCTCTCATTTTCATTGTTAAAGCAGTCTCACTTTACTGCAATACAGAATAAAACGTTTTTTTAACATAACATGGTGGTTTAAGGAATAAGAATCGAGGCGAAGAGAAAACCTATATTTAGTTTTCGGAAGTCTTTCAGGGTAGATTGAGTCTTGAGAGACTATTTTTAACTGCAACACCTGAACTTAAAAGTCGACAGTCAGTCCAAAAAAAGGAAGCGTCTCCGGCTCCCTTTTCTCTTTTATGGCCAGTTTTGTTTTTATTTTAAGTTTATTTATTTCCCCAGTATTACATTTTTCAACTCAGCTATGTATAATTGTATCTTTTTCGTTGTCATATTCATGTGCAAAAAGTTTTGGAGATAAATGGGGTGCAGCCTGATTTATAAAAGTGTATATTTTAGGTTTAGACCCACATTTGAAGTTCGGTATACAGCTGAAAAAATTCTTTAATTTGGTGTAAACGATAATGAATAAGTGATGTTAGTTTAAAACCAATTGATTTACGGGTGTGTGAGTTGTTGCTCGGAGAACTCGGGCAAAGATCTGAAACTCATTTCTTCTACTTGAAACTGTTTCCGGACTCAAAAGATGGCATTAAATACCACTATTCAGAGTAATTAGTAGTAAACAGGATACTTGTACAAATACTCTCCATCACGCTGGAGTGGGTCTGAGTTTGATGTCTCTTCATTCATCTCTGTACAAAGTGCTGATCTGGTGATCAATGTTGGTCCAAATGGATCTCAGTCATGTAGATTTCAGGTGGACCTGACTGCTCCTCTGATGAGCATCAGGGACTGGACTCCCTTTAGAACCAGCAGGACACGCTTATCATTTATATCTCTCAAAAGTAAAGAATAGAAACCAACAGAAGGTTTATTTTTATCAAAAACATGGAAGTCTAAACAAGATCTGAGCAAGAAAATACGATTTAAAAACAGATAACAGAAGAAACTGTAGAAGCAGCTTACTCATGTCATTTAAAGAGGTGTGTATGATATTTTTATTTTACAGGTAAAGCAGATCCCTACAGGGAACTGGGCTCTTCATTTGTCCTCTGTCCAGACTCCATGACCGATCCACTCACCAGCATAACTTGGAAACATGGAAAGGATCTGGCTGTGGACTGGTTTCAAGAAAATGACACGTGCTATCATATTTTTAAAGGTACATTTACACATTATTTAACGTGAAAGTAAACTGGACCACTAAGGAAAGAAAGTCTGCGTCCGAAATTGCATACTTCCACCCTAATGAGTATGTGAGATTTTTTAGTGCGTCCGAAACATTAGTACGTACTCAATAGTATGTACTATCATTCTAGAGAAATTTATTAGTATGGATTGATGGACACTAGCTAAGCAGTAATTTCCCACAATGCAATGCAGCGGTGTTTGGTTGCTAAGTGATACGTATATGTCATAAGTATAATATTAAGTATAATAATATTATTATATAATATTAATATTATAATATTCGTATATAATAATATTATATAATGTCATCTTGTTTCGGCCAGAATAAACAGTAAAGAGCGGAGCTGCTACTGCTGCTGATACCATGGTAACAGCAGCAGTAGCAGCTGTTACCATGGTAACAGCTGCTACTGCTGCTGTGACACGTCACTTCCTCCCAACGGCAGGAAGTGCCGTGTGGCTCTGAATAGTACGTCCGAATTAATGCAACACTACTGATATTTACTCAAAAGTGTGCTGAACTTAAGTTTACTCTTTAGTATATACTGTTTAGTGTGGCATTTCGACGCACCGTGGGTGTCCTGATTCAAGTGTTTTGGATGTTCCTTACAATATAACATTTTTAAATGCGGTAAAAACAATAAGTAATCTATAATCAAATGTTTTTATTCAGACACACACATGGTCCATAGCAAACAAACAGACAAAACTACAAACCATAAAAATATGTTTCATCCATTACCATTCAAACTAAGGCGCCAGTCATTCCACAGATTAGAATTTAACCAAGTTATGAGCGTTATGAGTTATGAAGGTGGTCAAAGTTTACGTCCGCCAGCTGAGGCCTAAACTCTCGGCCTCTGTTTGCACAAAAGCCCTTCCTGTTCACATGTTGGGGTGAAAGACCCTCTGACCCCCCACACCCATCTCTTTAATGAGGTGAGATATCAGGAACACAAATGATGAATACAATCTTTTTATTGAACAAACTGAACCAAATATCTTAAATGATTTCACTTACAAAGATACAAACACACAACTTCTAGTTCTCTGCTGTCTGATGAACCTTTTCTCTTTTGGTGCAGTTTGTTCAGTTAACAGCAAAACTGTTTTTAAGTTTGACATTTTAACATGGGGTCAATGGAGATCAACTCTTTTGGAGCCAGGCACCAGTGGTTATTCAACTAACTGCACGTCTCTGCACTTCCTCGTCCTCAGGATGTGATGAAACAGGGAAACATGTAAGACATGCAGGACACCGGATTACGCCCCCCGTCCTAGATGGTCAATTCAAGAAGAAGGATGTATCTCCTTGGTGACTCCACATCTTCTTCCTCCAGATTCTTGAGGCTACAGTTGATTCATTATGGATTTTTTTATAGGCTGCTTGTGGATTAATTTGCCACTTTGATGATGGCCTCTGTCCTATTTTCAGGCCTCTGTTCCTTGGATACAACATCTGGATGTCTGACGCTCTCCAACGTGACTCATGAACACAGCGGCCGCTACACACCAGAGGTCAACTACGATTTGGAAGACCCCACTGAAATCCAGGTTATCTGTAAGTGGAGGAATTCTGACTCTAGTTTGGTGTTTTTGTTTGCTTTTCATCTGATTTCAACAACATTTTCATTTGCTCTCTTCTGTCTGACCTGTGAAGGCATCATCACTGACGACCATGGACCAGTTGAGTCTAGCTGGAAACTTGGTAACAAGTATCGTCCTGGAAACACGTTAAACATAACACAGGTACAGTCAGAATGATGGTGAAAAGGATCATTGATGAACAAAATGTTAATAATCATGTACTACATCGATATGCAGACTTCTTTTTTTTATTTATCCAAATATTCCAACAGCAGCTGATGGAAACTCAGAATACTTTGCGTCTCTTTTTGTCACAATGTGAATAAAGTTTAGAGGGAAACTTGAGTCCTTTGCAAGGACAAACCCTCCGTGACGTCACTCTCTGGTTTTGTAATTAGTGGTGTTTGAGTCCAGTATCTGGGGTGCAGGAACTGACTCCACCAACAGAAATGAATCCTAAAGTCAGCAAAACAGAGCTGTTTTAGTGTAATGTTTTAAACTGTGATGCTGACTAACGTTACATCACATGATGTTACTGAAGCCTCTGAAATGTGAACCTCCGCTGCTCCCCGGGGTTCCTGCTGGTAGTTCCACCTGGTCGGGGATCTAGTCAGCAACAATACATGTTTTTCTCTCTGTAACTTCACATTTGAAGGTTTCTGTGTTTGATTCAGTTTCACAAGTCTGATGGTTCCTCTTAGTCCATCATGTTGTTGCTCGTTGGCACAATCTGTTTGTAATATTTTTAAAATTAAATGTATGTTTGGATTATGAGTTAAAAGTTGTTTCTTATATTTTATAGGAGAACCGGGAACGTTTCTTCAGCTGTGTGTTGGAAAACCCTGTCAGCTTTAATCAGAGTAAAATTCTGTCCAACCCTCTAATCAGGAGTGAGTTTTTACACATCAGTGTTTATTTGTTCATGTCATCAATTCTCTCGGGAGTCGAGACATTGAAATACACTGTAATCAAATTTAAATGTTTTTTTTTTTTTTGCAGCAGGTGGAGTTGATTCAACCTCTATTATAGTGGGAATCGTGACTATCCTGGGTTTCCTATGGTTTCTGAAAAGTAGTAAGTTTCACTAAACATCACATTTATAAAATGAAATATGCTTCAGTCTGTCATCATTATAAACACATACATGTTTATATATACCTTTTTTATAAATATATATTTAAAACTTGAGTATAAACTAAACTGAAGATGAGTATGCCAGAGAGAGATGAAGTTTAAACCACCACAACTAAATACATCAGATCATTCTATTTCCTCACAAGGAAGGGGTGTTAATGGCTTTACAAAAATGTCACATGAACAACGATGAAACCAGATCACAGAGGCAGAAGTGAAGAATAAAGTTAAGAAAGTGATGAGTGAAGGGAGGATGAGAGGAGACTGAGCAGGAGTAAGTCTTGTATGAGGATGAAAACCTCCACATCTTCAGAGCCTGGTTCTCCCCAGGTGAAGGATAAACTTGGAATGTTGAGTTGTAGATGGGACCTAAATGCAGGAGAGCCGGGAGGCAGGAGTTCCAAGGATGGTGATTTATTAACTTAAATCAAATAGCGCTGCTTAGGGTTGACAAAAAGAAACACACGACCCAAAAACTAAAAACCTCAGGGAACATCGAGGGACGAAACAGTACGGACCAGCAGGGAACAAGGGAAAGACAAGACCAGATATACAGAAGAGTTAACGAAACACAGGAGCAGACGATCAGGGGAGATGGGAAACAGGAAAGTCAAACCAGAACTGAAACACAAACGGTGCGTCCGAAATGCCATAAAAGTATACTAAAAAGTATATACTAAAAAGTATACTTAAATTCGGCACACTTTTGAGTAAATATCAGTAGTGTGCATTAATTCAGATGTACTATTAAGATGCGCACACGGCACGTGACGTGTCACAGCAGCGGTAGCAGCGCTCCGCTCTTTCCCATTTATTCTGGCCGAAACAAGATGACATTATATAATATATTATAATATTAATATTATATAATAATATTATACTTAAAGGAGCCGTCTGTAAGAAATGTCCAAAACTGGTACTGCAGTTACTTTCAAAATATTGTTGAGCGGCGTGTACCCTCCCCCTCGTCCCCCCGACCAGAGGTTGCCAGGTAGGCTGCAGAATGCAGCAGGAACTTAGGCTGCCATGGCTGCCGTAATTAGAGCCGAGCTGGCAACCCGGATGCAGAAACAATACTGACTTGGTAATTGGGAGATAGGTGGAGGGTGGAGCTTCAGAAACAATACTGACTTGGTGATTGGGAGATAGGTGGAGGGTGGAGCTTCAGAAACAATACTGACTTGGTGATTGGGAGATAGGTGGAGGGTGGAGCTTCAGAAACAATACTGACTTGGTGATTGGGAGATAGGTGGAGGGTGGAGCTTCAGAAACAATACTGACTTGGTGATTGGGAGATAGGTGGAGGGTGGAGCTTCAGAAACAATACTGACTTGGTGATTGGGAGATAGGTGGAGGGTGGAGCTTCAGAAACAATACTGACTTGGTGATTGGGAGATAGGTGGAGGGTGGAGCTTCAGAAACAATACTGACTTGGTGATTGGGAGATAGGTGGAGGGTGGAGCTTCAGAAACAATACTGACTTGGTGATTGGGAGATAGGTGGAGGGTAGAGCTTCAGAAACAATACTGACTTGGTGATTGGGAGATAGGTGGAGGGTGGAGCTTCAGGCCAAAACAAAAAATGACGCATACCCATTTCGCATATTGTCGTGAGGTCACAAATGAAGGAAGAATAAAAAAGGAGATGTAGAGACAAACTGCTTTGTTGTCATTGCACAGTTAACTATATTTTGAGGCACAAGGCACACAACTGATGATGTGTAGATTTGGTGGTGCTGATCCTTTCCAAACTCCACCCCACCGACATGTCCGCTAGAAGTTATTGTGCTGATATACTTTAGGGATATTAACAGCTAGTCCTATTAAGAATCCTGTACAACAAACCTCTTAGGTACCATTATAAAGATGCATTAAAAAGAAATAAAATACCATTAGAATAAAGGAAGATTAAAAATATAAGGGTACAATAGAATGTATTAAACAGGACAGCAGCACAGAGCAATGGGGGAAATGAGGCAGATAACTGTAATAATATTGATGGTAAAAATGGTCAAACTGGAAAACCAGAAATGTCCCAGTGTGACGTTTTGTTGTTGAATCTTTGACAGACAAACCAAGAGTTGATCAGAAGCTGATAAAGGTCACTGTGGATAACGCTGACGACAGTGGACTTGGTGAGTAAAATGTTTTCTCATCCAAGAGACAAGAAGAACACTGGCGATGACTAGAACGACGGTGACGACAACAGTGGATCTGGTGAGTAAATGTTTTCTAATCCAACAAGACATCAAACCTCAGCACCACATTTACTACACGCTAACTTTGACATTTAGACCCCAAATTATGAAAAAGTGGGACAAAAGTTCATATTCTTTTGTTTAAACCTCTTTACCAAATACAACCCCAACTACAGAAAAGTTTGAATGTTATGTAAAATTTAATAAAACAAAATGTAATGATTTGCAAATCTCATCAACCGGGATTTTATTCCCAGTAGAACATAAACAACATATCAGATGTTGAAACTGAGACGTTTTTCTCATAATTTGTTTTCCTTCAGAACCAGATCACTAGAAGGAGAAGCAGCTGCTGAGTTCCTGCTGCTTTTTTTTTATTATTATTATTGAAACACAAAATGCAAACAGCACAATACAACCGCCAGGGGGAGACACACACTCAGTGGCGGAAAATCAGGACACAATGAACTAGATGAATGAAATAGAAATGTGTGTTCCTTCTGCTTAACAGCTGTTTGATTTCACGGCTGTTCTATTTATTGTGGAGATGTTACATTTGGTGTTCAATCAAGATTTTAGAATTTTATATTGTAAACTTTACAAACGTGTTATTACTCAGCTACTCCTTTCATGTGTGTCTGACTTCAGTGCTCTTACTTTACCTCTGAAGTTTTAGTCACAGGACTAGAACCTGGACGAGCTGCCAGAGGTCATAAGTCAGATCCTCACAGAGAGCAGCTATCCACCTGTACGCCAAGAGTGACGAGACATCAGCTCACTAATCCACCTCACTGGGATATAAAGCAGAGATATCGCAATGTTATTTTAGTTAGTGTCAGAAAGTCTTATGTTTCTTAGTTACTTTAATTTGAAATCCACACATTAGCGATATCACTTCCTTTCTGAGCACATATCTACTGACACCCCAAGTGTATCTGTCTGTGACCTGCAAGACGCCTCAGTCCTTCAGGCTGCAGACACACCCTACTTGTTGTTTGCAAAGGCAAAAGTAAGTATAATATGTGCTATTTTGTTGTTCTCAAACTTGCCTAGACATTGAGTGGTTAAACTGCCTGAATATACTGAGTTTATGTGAATGTTGAATAACTCTGTGTTAGTTTTAGTAGTTAACGTGATATTTCAACCAGCTCTTCTTACAGTGTGATGTTTATGCAGCTTTAAACTATATTCCGGTTGTTCCCTTACATTTGTATCAGTGCAGCTTATTTAACCTCTTTGTGGCTGATGACGACAATTAATTAGAACCAGGTGTGATGATGCAAGGAAACATGCAGGACGGGGGTCCCGAGGACCAGGGGCGAGACCCTGCTGTAAACAATCATGTATTGTTCTAGTGGCTTTTCAACTTTACTCAGAGGCTGTAAATCTCCAACAATGTCGTCCATTATCAGTGTTTCTACCTTTTGCAGGTAAATCAACCCTGAAGGAGCAGCAGTGGGACTGGGGTCGTTTGGGGCTGTTGGGTCTTCTTGGTCTTTCTGGGAACTTTTTTGATTGTCAAGGACTTGCAGATATTTTCTCCCACTGGACGGATGCTTTAACTCCACATGACGTTTCAAATTTGAAGTTGACGAGGCAGATGTTCAGACTTGTTGTCTCAGCGCAGGTGGACATCATTTGCACAGAAAGGTTAGATTTCTACCGTCGGACTCTTTGGGAGACGATGTGTAAAATTCCCGCAGATAATGATAAGCGGATCATCATCTGACATCTCTCTTCACCTGTCAAGGCTGATTTATGGTTCCGCGTTACAACAACGCAGATCCTACGGCGTAGGCTACGGCGTTGATTTAACGCGGAACCATGAATCAGCCTTCATTCGTAAAGGCTGCACCGGACTCGTCGAGTATTTTAAATGTGCGCGCCGCCCGCTGGTGTAATGAGAAGGATTATTCCGTAATAATGCCTGCCTGAACAAGTCCATACTCACAATCTGCCATGGCCGCGTTAGGAGTGCATGCGACCGTTACACTACTTTAGTATTTTCTTTTTGAAGATTTGTACTTTTGGCGACTTGAGTTTGTTTTGTTTTGTTTTTTTAAAACCGCTGTGTGGTATTGTGTCTTCCCTAATAGGGCTGATTTATTACAATACTTTTACTTTGTTACTTTTGCCACCTTGTAACAAATTAAAATAATCAAAGAATTATCTACCTCACCCATCAGACAATCTAGCAACAGATGTTTTCTTACCCTGAAAACAAAACATAGAAATTCAAACTAAACGGTGCGCGTCGCCGCGTACACTACGCCGTAGTCTACGCCGTCGATTTAACGCGTAACCATAAATCAGCCTTAACGCGCGCGCATTTGTCAGTTTTCTCTCCGTCTTTTCAACTGAGCATGCAAACATAAACTGAGGGTGCAATGCATGCTTATGCACCCTCATAGAACCGGGCCTGGTCACACCTGGCAACAATGTTCAGCTTATGATTTAATAGCTGAATAAAACGTATATCGGGGAGACAGGAGTTTTATTACAAAGAAAGGAACAAAAAGGAATGCAAGAAGGAGACAGCAACAAGGCAAAGCAAGTTTATTTGTATTGCACAATTCAACACAAAGTAATTCAAAGTGCTTTACATCAACATTAAATGCAGCAAGACACGATTAATAAATAAAATGAAATAAAATGGTAAGAAAAGAGATAAAATAAAAAAAAGCACAAAAAAGTAAGGGCAGTAGAGTACAGCAGGTAAGTATTTAATTTAAGAGTATGCTTCAGTAAACAGTAATGTTTTAGTCCTGATTTAAAGGTATAGTCCGTAATGTTGGAGAGCTAGCAAGATTTGAAAGTGGTACCTCCTCTAAGCCCCACCCCCTCCTCCCCCTCCCGTTAGCTCTCCGTCCAAAGCCACGCCCCCACAAACGAGTCGAGTTTTCCAGGACATTTTGGACAGCACATTTTCAACAAAACTACCCCATGTCTCATTCACCTGTAAGCGAGGCCGGTTTTAGGGGGGGGCAGGGGTGGGCTGTGTCCACCCAAACGTGCGTCCTGCCCACCCAATCAAAGTTATGGGGATCCTTTATTTTTTTATAAATATAAAAAAATATCACAGAATATCTGTACCGTTTCTGATTGGGTGGGCTCTGCACATCATTTTAGACACAACAATGAGCGCATACCGCAAAAGTTGTGTCTGGGCGGAGCGACCCGACGTCCCAGCAAAATGAGAAACAGAGAAGTTCAGATCAGCAGACAGAGACACACTGAAGGCTGATTTATGGTTCCGTCGCCGTGTACCCTACGCCGTAGGCTATGTCGTACCCTACGGCGTAGACGTGGCAACAGAGCCTGCACGGCACCGCAGCCACCGCCACCCGCACCGGCGCTCTCCGCCCTCGCCGGGATGGAGACGCCTCCATCCCCACGGACCCCCATACTGGGGAGGTGGGATTTTTGGCTGCCATTCTTCAGCAAACGTGACTCGAGTGTGTGAAGTTTTCCGGCAAGATTTTCGACGTGACGAGTGCGCGCATGGGACGGAGGGGGGCGTGGGCGGAACTTAAAATGAAGGCATCTGATTGGTTCTTTCCCCCCTGCCAATCCTCTGGTCCTCTGACCAATCCGTGCCACTCGGTGCGCAAAAAACAGATTGGTCAGAGTTTTTACAGGATTAAAGCTGTCAGAGAGGTCGGATTTTTTTCTTTCCTTTTTCTGAACCCATTATTCACTGGCTACTCTCAGGTCGGAAGGACCATTTCACCCAGTATAACAATAAATGTTTTTGAATACGATTACAGACTATACCTTTAAAGGAGCTGACAGTTGGAGCAGACCTCAGGTCTACAAGAAGTTTGTTCCACCGGTGAGGAGCAGAATAACTGAACGCTGCCTCACCTTGCTTGGTTCTGGTTCTTGGGAACCACAACAAACCAGATCCAGATGAAGCTCAGGGGTCTGGGAGCTTCATAGGAACTAACAGATCCAGATGAACCTCAGGGGTCTGGGAGCTTCATAGGAACTAACAGATCCAGATGAACCTCAGGGGTCTGGGAGCTTCATAGGAACTAATGGCGCTTTTCCACTATTCAGCCCAACACGGCTCGTCCCGGCTCCACCCGTTTTGTCCTCGTTTGTTTTTCCACAGCCAGGTGAGAAGTGGGCAGGTTGGGGTGAAGCTGCTGTGACGTACTCGATTGTGCAACCCCTTTGTTCATGTCGACGCTGATCAGAAATCAGCTGGAGCCGCGAGCGGCTGAGAGTAAAACAGCCCGTCTACATCCCTTTTTTAATTTTCTCCTCAGCCACCAGGTTTATGAACATCTACACCTCAGAATTGGATCACCAAACAGACGTTTGCGCTTTATAATAAAATCGCTGCGCGCCGCGAGTCGTTCTCGCGCTGACTCCCGCTTCCTGATTCAAACGTCTGACGGCCCCGCCCCCTGACCAATCAGTGGCTTGGAGGGTGATGATGTCAGATATAGTGCCGGTTAGAGCCTCGCCAGAATGGTTACAGAAAAAGTATCTGCTTGGCCACTATTGCGGCTCCACCAGCCTCAGCCCGTAGTGGAAAAGCGCAAGACGGGGGCATGGCGGGTAGAAGCGAGCTGAGTAGGTACTAGTGGAAAAGGACCATAACAGATCCAGATGAACCTCAGGGGTCTGGGAGCTTCATAGGAACTAACAGATCCAGTATGTATTTTGGTCCAAGACCATTCAGTGCTTTGTAGGCCTGCAGTAGGATTTTAAACTCTATCCTTTGACTTGTGAAAATCAGTATGTGATGTATGACAGCCTGTCCTAACTGCATGTGAGCCTCCGACTATCGCGTCGCACTGCGTGGCATCGGACGCTCTCTGTCCACATTGAAAGCGTTATGGGCCCTCACGTTCTTTTGATTGACAGCTGAAACTCGCTTTTTAAAAGGCTGATTTATGGTTCCGCGTTACACCAACGCAGACGCGTCGCCGCGTAACCTACGCCGTAGGCTACGCCGTTGATTTTCCGCGGAACCATAAATCAGCCTTTATTCACCGCACTACCCGCCCGTGCGCTCCTGAAAGAAACTCCTAAAATAACTCCTAAAAGAGTAAAGAGACAAGTAAAAGATGGGTGAGTACTTGTAATCTTCCTACGTTTGTACTTTCTAAACAGAAAACAAGCTTGATATTGTGATATTTAAATGTGCTTCTATTTTCTTCCTGTCGCTTGCGTTGAAAGCCGGTTGAAAGCGCTGTAGGAAATGGATGAGGAACGGCTGATCCAGTTAGTTGAAATGAGAAGTTATCTCATCGTCTCGTCATTTCACTACAAAAACCTCAATAAAGTGGCAGAAAGAAATATTATCCTATTATTATATATTAATAATAATACATTTTATTTGTATGGCGCCTTTCAAGATACTCAAGGTCGCCTGACAGAGCAAGAATACAACGATAAAAATACAAATTACAACAGTAAAAACAAGTATAAAAAAATGTAACACATTATCGACAGCAGAGTCTAATCCAAATCATAAATCATAAGCCTGCCTAAATAAATGGGTTTTGAGGTGAGATTTAAAAGTGGGAAGAGTGTCCATGTTCCTGATGTCGGGGGGGAGGCTGTTCCAGAGGCGAGGGGCAGAGCGGCTGAAAGCTCTACCCCCCATGGTGGACAGGCGGGCTGGGGGAACAGTGAGGTTGGTGGAGGAGGCAGACCTGAGTGACCGGGTGGGAGTGTTGACATGGATGAGGTCTGACAGGTAAGGGGGGGCAAGATTATGGATGGCGTTGAAGGTGTTGATGAGGATTTTGTAATCTATGCGGTATTTGATGGGAAGCCAGTGGAGTTGGTGAAGAACGGGGGTGATGTGGGAGATGGCAGAGGTTTTGGTGATGATGCTGGCTGAAGCATTCTGGACCAGCTGGATTTTATGGAGGAGTTTGTGGGGGAGACCGAATAGAAGGGAGTTGCAATAGTCGAGACGGGAGGTGACCAGAGAGTGAACCAGGATGGCAGTGCTGTTGGGGGTGAGTGAGGGGCGGAGGCGGTTTATGTTGCGGAGGTGGAAGTAGGCGGACCGGATGGTGTTATTGATTTGTGTGTGGAATGAGAGGGTACTGTCGAGGACGACACCCAGGCTCTTGACCTGAGGGGAGGGGGAAACCGAGGAGTTGTCGATGGTGAGTGTGAAGCTGGGCTGTTTGGTGAGTGTGGTTTTGGTGCCTTGGTTATCTTATTATTATATCTTATTATCTTATCAGAACCTCCCAGCTCCCTGGCGATCTCCCTCCAGCCAGCTGCTACTTTATTGAGGTTCTTGTATTGAAATGACTGTTTCCTACAGCGCTTTCAACCGGCTTTCAACGCGAGCGACAGGAAGAAAATAGAAACAGGGCGTCCGACAAAAGTCCAGCTCCAAACGGCGCGCTGCATCGTGCTGCGTCGCTCGCAGCCAGTTAGGACAGTCTAATAGAAAATAAAGCAATGGAATTGTTTTTTGAGTTGTATTCTATATTACGTTTCATTCAACTGAATAAAGTTAAATAAAAAAAAATGAGGAGATAATAATTTTGTTATTTGGCTTATTTTACATAAAATACTTGTACTTTTACTTTTGATATTTACAAGATACTTTTGATACTGAAGTAGGTTACATTTCATACAAGCTACTCGAGTAATTTTCTTAGGTGACTTTAACTTTTACCAAAGTCATTTTCAGTTATAGTACTTATACTTTTAACTTATTTTTCAAGTACTTGATACACTTCTGTTTATTTCTCACCACCGTTGTTCAATAACAGACTGTACGAAACAACAGATTGGTTAATTAAACATACGTCATATTCTGCAGTGCTACGAGATGCAGGAACACTTATAAAAACAACTACCTGTTCTACCTGTTCGCTCATTTATTCAGACTCTGAGCTGAACACGGAAGAAAAGCCTATACAATATTTTTCTTAATCTTTACGATTTACCCTTTTAATTTATCCTCACATGTTGGACAAAAGTAACTTCTATTAAACTGATTTGTTTTTGTTAAACTTTCAGCCTCGATATGAAGTTCAAGATTGTTCTATTTCTTATTCTATTGAATGGAGCAGTCATCTTTTCTGGTAAGTAGGCTTACAGAATTTACTGTTACAAGATAAATGTAAAGACGTATACAGTAGTTTATGCTGAGTTTATTTCTCCCATGGGGTGCCATTGTTACCTGCCAGTGTTCATGTAATAATTGGTGGGTTTATGTTCTGGTCTCTGGAAAGATCCTAGACAACTTGTCTTGTAATGGACCCGATATAAATAAAATTGAACTGGTATTGGTCCGGATGAGTCCGCGTGTCTGCGTTCTCCTCAAATGTCTCTGCTCTCATTTTTATTGTTAAAGGAGTCTCACTTTACTGCAATACAGAATAAAATGTTTTTAACATAACATGGTTGTTTAAGGAATAAGAATCGAGGCGAAAAGAAAACCTATATTCAGGGTGGGTATATATATATATATATATATATATATATATATATATATATATATATATATATATATATATATACCAGCCGAGGTACTAAACACATTCAAATGTTGGATCAAATACGGTTAAAATCATGATCATCGGTTTACAGCCTGAACTTTTCCTTAATTTGGTGTAAATGTTAATGAATAAATGATGATAATGATATATAATAGTAAAAAAACTATTATTAAAGAGGGATTTCCTGGTCTTTGCGGCGTTTCGTTTCGGTTCTGTTACATCCACTCCAGCTACATTCCTGCCTCAAGTACTCAAGTAACTTTCTTAGGTGACTTTAACTTTTACTAAAGTCATTTTCTGTTATGGTACTTATATTTATACTTTTATTTATATTATTTATGGTACTTATACTTTTCCTTATTTTTCAAGTACTTTATACTATTCTGTTTATTTCACACCACAAGTGTTCAATAACAAACTGTATGAAACAACAGATTGGCAGATTAAACATATGTCATATTCTGCATAATTGTTACATGATCCAGGAACACTTATATACCTGTTCTACCTGTTCGCCAATTCCTGCAGAATGCAAATTGTCGTGCCAAAAAGTGATTGACTGCCAGAATCTGATTTGTAGCTGATTGTTGCAGGAGCGCGCACAGCAGCCCATTGAGCGATAGTGCTAAAACGTCAGATTTTCAGATTATGAAGCTCAAGAATGAGATCAAGTCATATTTAGGCAGAAACAACTTTTCATTAACTGTATTTATCAATTTTTGGCAGGTGAAAATGCCTATTTTGTGTTGTAATGGTCCTTTAAAAGAGTTAAAAGCAATCCTGTGAGCTCTAGTGTTGCTCAAGAATGAGATCAAATCATATTTAGGTAGAAACAACCTTTCATTAACTGTATTTGGCCTTCAATCAATTTTTGGCAGATAAAAAGACCCATTTTCAGGGGAGAAATCAGATTCTGGCAGGGAATCACTTTTTGGAACTATTAGTTAACAGAGAGGCAGAGACTCATCAACGATTAAAATCCCCATAACTAAGTTTATTTTCAACTGATTTTCAAGCCTTTTGGTTTTAATATAAATGTCAGACATATTTATGATACAACATACATTAACTTATTCTATTTATATCACACACACATGATTACATATACTGAATTTGTGCTACAATACTCTGAATATCTGAATGAGTTAAAAACAAACAAAAAATAAATAAATCAGAACACGCTTACAAATAGAATAAATACCTAAATTTAAAATGTAGCAAATGCAGTGTGGAGTAATACATATTTATATTATTCTGATATTTTCATTCGTGTCAGTTTGAAGAGAAATTTGCTGTTCTTCAGCCAGACATTGTTCAATCTGGCCTAAAATCCATGTGTATGATTGTATTTTGAGCCTGAACGGTGGAATATCCAGGAACGCTTGTAGCGCCACCTGCTGGCAACAAGAAATGTTATTTCTAGTTTGCATCCCTGCTCCAACCGATACAACTTAAACCTGGTCAACCAGTAGTTCCCACATTGAAGATGACTGACGGTGAAAACTGTAACTTTCTACTGGAGGCAAAGTTCAATGACTTACCATGAGAGGAAACGTTGTTTTTACTTGCACATACGTTCCCCAATCTTCCTCAGACTTCAAACATTTGAGGCTTCCACAATGAACAAGTAGACATGATCATCTTGGATTAACCCCACAGCGCCTTCTGGCCAAAGTAACATGATTGTTGGCACATTAAGTCCAGTATTTACTCCTTGCTTCATTAGATCCTCATAACCTGCTGGTTTCCTGATAAAGTCCAATCACGAGAACATTTTAGGTGAAACTGACTGCTCTGACCGTCAGGAATGAGAACCAACAGGAACCAACAGGATACAATTATCCTTTATATCTCTCAAAAATAACAGAGAAGAAGCTGCATACTCCTGTCATTTAAAGACGTGTATAGTGAAATTATTATTTTATTTATATTTTACAGGTAAAGCAGACCCCTACAGGGAACTGGGCTCCTCATTTGTCCTCTGTCCAGACTCCGTGACTCCTCCACTCACCAATATAACTTGGAAACATGGAGTTGACCTGGCTGTGGACTGGTCTGGAGGCAATGTCACTTTCTATCGTATTTCTAAAGGTACATTCACACATTTAACTTGAAAGTAAAGTTCAATAACAAAGAAAAGGAAGTCTGGGTGCCTTTTTATTGAAATGTGCAAGAAGTAATTATTTTAAATGTATGTATTCATCTAAGTAAAGGCGGTCACTAATCATTATTTCTGTATTAATTGATCTACAAATTATGTTTTTATTAATCTGAAAACCCAATTTTTGCAAATTAGATTTTTTCTTTTATGTAATAGGAATAAGTTATTATTTTAAGTATGTGTTTAAGTATGTTGTTTGTCTTCGGTTGTTTGCAAACAACCGAAGACACATTCCCTGTCTGGCATGTTAATACTTGGCCAATAAAGCTTATTCTATTCTATTCTATTCTATTCTATTCTATTCTATTCTATTTTGAATCCAGTCCAACCTAAAACATGCAAACATGTTTAGGTTCAGGTTTAGCTCAGTGGGCTGAGCTGCAACATTTGGAGGCCACGGCCTCATGCAGCAGCGCAGGTTTGAGTCCAGGCCGTCATTCTTTGCTGCGTATGTCGTCCCCCCCCACCCGTTGCCTGCAACTCTCCCAATAAAGGCCACTGGTGCCACTAAAATCTTTTCTTTTTTTTTAAGTCTACAAAATTAGCCTGGAAATGTAGACGTACCGCTATCAAATATAAATTTACTCTGGAGCTAGGTCAAGCTACCATCTGTTGGAGTTCATTTTCATATGATCCAACAGTCAATCTAGCCTTGTATAGAGTCTCTGGGTGGGTTTAGGACATGAACACAGAGCAGGAGGAAGTACTAAACTCCTCTGGACCATTATACGTACCGGTAATTTAGAATGAGTTCTTCACAGGATGCTTGGTGTCAGCAGCAATTAGACGTTCAGCTCTGCCTTTTGGACGAGTCCTACGTTACAGGTGATGCCATACAAATAATGAAAAAGTCTTTTTTAATCAAACAAACTTAACTAAAAGTCTTAGGGTGCTTTCAGACCTGTGGCCCGTTTGTTTTGTTCCGATTCAGGGGCTAAATCGATACAGTTGTTTTGCTTTTCGTTTGTGGCGTTTGTGTTCACAAGTAGGAAAAATATCTCTTTAAAGATACCAGGCATAGAACGTATTGAAGACTCTATCAGGGGAGGAGATAGACTCAAAAGACTCCTGCAAAGAGAGTCATTCTGGATATATACATTAAAGGCCACTTATTATCCAGGGTTGAATAGAGAACTTGACTTTTCTCCTTTTCTGTGAGTGTATTTTGTATTCTGTGACTATGGGTGTGTTTTGTTGTCCTTTAAGATTGACTCTGATGACGGTTCCTTAGTCTCTTGTTAAGCTCAATACTTATATTGTATGCATTTTTGATTTGTTGAATTGACTAGGTAATGTTTAAATGTGCAATGCTGATTTATTGACTCTGTGATTTTATTTTTTTCTTTCTGTACAGAGTCTCTCACCCTCTGCTTGTCATTGGCAGGTCTTGCTGTTCAGGTCATGTGACCTCCTACCTGCTCACACTGAGCAGCTGTCAGCAATTATCTATTTAACTGTGAATTGAGCTGTCTGACAAACATTTCACTTCTGTCCTGACGAAGGCCAGTTTGGCTGAAACGCGTAGACACGCTTTTAATAGATTAGTCATGCACCAATAAAGGCATTTTAATTAATCTTACCCTCACGAGTGCCTCAGTTCTCTGTCTAAAACATTTTATGGATCTCCCCGACTGAAGAGCACCTGAGGGATACACTTTTTTGCAATACCCAAGCAGCACTCCATGCACCGCCTTCCTGTCTAATGGTTATAACCCCTTTCACATATGGTGCTTTTATACTAGTATCTACTCAGCGCGACTCGGCTCGCCACGCCTCGTCTCGCCTCCACTCGCCTTGTCCTCGTTTGTTTTCAACACCCAGATGAGAAGTAGGAGGTTGGAGAGAAGCTGCTGTGACGTATTTGATTGTGTATCTAAACGAAGAAGACAACAACACTAAAGATGTAGAACCTGGAGGAGATGATAGATGTGCTGCTGGATCTGTGTCTTGTGTTCGATATCAAGTTCAAAAATGAGAGTGAAAGAAACTTCAAGCGGCGACGTTTTTTTTTGTTAGTTCGTCTCGGCGCTGCTGAAAAGTCAGCTGGAGCCGTGAGCAGCTATGAAGAGACAGAGCTCCTGGTAGATCTGGTCGTTCCTTATCTCTGTCTAGATCTCTTTTTAATTGTCTCCTCAGCACCAGGTTTATGAACATCTGCACCTCAGAGTTGGATCATGAAACAGATGTTTGTACTGCCATTGCCTGTCGGATAAAATGAAGAAGCCGCGAGTCGCTCTTTCACTGATTCCCGCTTGCTGATTCAAACGTCTGACGGCCCCCCGACCAATCGGTGGCCTGTAGTGTGATGACGTCAGATCCAGGGCCGACTCAGCCGCTTAGAACCTCGGTAGAGTAGGTACAGACAAAGTATCTACTCGCCACGCCTCTACCCGCCTCCACCCCTAGTGTAAAAGCGCAAAACAAGGGCGTGGAGAGTCGAGTCGCGCTGAGTAGGTACTAGTGGAAAAGCGCCAATAGAGGGCGCAAAGCGCAGACCGCCGCCGGCGATCCCATCCATTGGTTATGTGCTACGCGGCGCAAGAGCGGACCGCTCTGCCGCGGCGTTGCGCTGCCCCTGCCTGCCCGAATTGAACATTTTTTTATTTCACCGTGCCGTGCTGTGACAACATCTCGACACGTCCAATAGGACAGAAGGGGGTGGAGGCTGCACCGACTCTTCTCCTTGCGCCGCGGTAGCACATACACAATGAATGGAGTTGTGTAGGTTGCTGTGTGGATTATGTTCTCACTGCAAACGAACCACTCCAGGTGTGGAATGGAAGCGAGCCGAGACCACCTCTCCTAGGAGATCTCGGCTCGCTTGTTTTGTCCTGCATCCGATCACGATTGCTGTGTTCACATATACCAAACGAATCGATCTTTAGGGGGAAACGCTCCCTGTTTCGGAACAACTGCTCCAAATGGGACAGGTGTGAGACCCTGTGATGCTTACACTTACAAAGTAATAAACGCAACTTCTAGTTCCCTGCTGTTTTTGTCGGTGCAGTGTCATGCACATTTAGTTTGACATTTAAACCTGAGATCAGTGCAGATCAACTCTCTTTTGGAGGCAGCCCCTAGTGGTCATTCAAGGACCTGCACGTCTCAGCATAAACAAGATCTTTTTGTGGCTACATGATCTCAGTCCACTTGATACTTTCTATCCCACTTTACTGTGTGTCAACTTAAAGTAACTTTCATATCTTAAAAACCAGTTTAATGAAAACAAATGACACTAAAACACTTTGATGAGGCCTCTGTCATATTTTTTAGACCACTGCTCCTTAAATACAACAACTGGATGTCTGACGATCTCCAACGTAACTCATGATCAAAGCGGCCGCTACACGTCACAGGTCAACTACGAAGATCAAAACCCCATTGAAATCAAGGTTCTCCGTAAGTGGAGGAATTCTGACTCTAGTTTGCTGTTTTTGTTTGCTTTTCATCTGATTTCAACAACATTTTAATGTGTTGTCTTCCTGTCAGTTCCAGTCCACAAACCCACTGTTTCCTCAAACTGCTACGATGAAAAGTCCCACTGTATTCTGACCTGTGAAGGCAACATCATTGATGACCATGGACCAGTCAGGCCTTTCTGGATAATCAGTTACAAGTATCGTCCTGGAGACACGTTAAAAATAACACAGGTACAGTCAGAATGATGTTTGTGGGTGAAAAGCAGTAATGGAGTTGAGGGGGGATGAGGGGGGGATGAGGGGGGATGGCATCCCCCCCTGAAATAAAAACGGTCCAAATCATCCCCCCCTGAAATAAAAACGGTCCAAATCATCCCCCCTGTAAAACTGCCATCCCTCCTTTCCATCCCTTATGTCATTTCATCAATGAATGTGGTTTTACTGCTATTTCAACATTTAGAGTCATCACCAGAAAAATAACACCAGAAAAATAACTTATTTTACAATTTTCACCTGTTTCAAGTAAATTTTCACTTGAAATAAGTAAGAAAATCTGCCAGTGGGACAAGATTTATCTTCTTATTACAAGCAATAAAATCTTGTTCCACTGGCAGATTTTTCTACTTATTTCAAGTGAAAATCTACTTGAAACAGGTGAAAATTGTAGTTTTTTCCAGTGATGAGTCTTGTTTTAAGTGTAATGAGATTTTTTTACTAAAATGAGACATTTTAACTAGAAATAAGACAAATATTCTTGTTAAGATTTTGAGTTTTTGCAGTGATCCATTTTACTTATCCTGTGAAGGACAGAGTCATATTGATAAGTTCAGAAAAGTGTTTTTTATTGTTGTGTTTTGATGTATTTGATGTAAGCCCAGTGGATATTTAAAGCTTACAGAAGGCTGCATTTAACTGCTGCTATGTCATTCCTGCAGTATTTCTGCAGGTGTTTTGGTCACTGCTATTATTTGTAATATATTATATTATTTGTAATCAGCACAAATTATCTGTCCCCATATGATAAAATCCACCATCCCCCCTGATTCTTTTTTACAACTCGAGTACTGGTGAAAAGGGTCATTGATGAACAAAACATTGATAGATAATCATCTACTGCATCCCTGTGTAAACTGTCTTTATCCAAATATTCCAACAGCAGCTGATGGAAACTCAGAATACTTTGTGACGTCACTCTCTGGTTTTGTAATTAGTGGTGTTTGAGTCCAGTATCTGGGGTGCAGGAACTGACTCCACCCAACAGAAATGAATCCTAAAGTCAGCAGAACAGAGCTGTTTTAGTTTAATGTTTTAAACTGTGATGCTGACTAACGTTACATCACATGATGTTACTGAAGCCTCTGAAATGTGAACCTCCGCTGCTCCCCGGGGGTCCTGCTGGTAGCTCCACCTGCTCGGGGATCTAGTCAGCAACAATACATGTTTTTCTCTCTGTAACTTCACATTTGAAGGTTTCTGTGTTTGATTCAGTTGCACAAGTCTGATAGTTAAAATGAAATGTATGTTTGGATTATGAGTTAAAAGGTGTTTCTTATATTTTATAGGAGAACCAGGAAAGTTTCATCCCCTGTGTGTTGGAAAACCCTGTCGGCTTTAAGCAGAGTGAAATCCTGCCCAACCCTCTAATCAGTAGTGAGTTTTCACACATCAGTGTTTATTTGTTCATTTGCCTATCAAAAAGGCCACTACCTGGCTGTGATTAGAGTTAATTTATGACGCGTGCAAGCTTTTTACAATTTTCCCAATGTATTTTTATTACTGACAGTGTTCATGCAGGTATAGCCACTTTGTCACTTGTAAACCACAAAAAACAAACATAAATATCTGCCTGGTATTTCTATATTCACTTCTTCAACACGCACGCACGATCAAAAAACGTTTGCCTCCACACAGCCACCTGTGTGTGATTGCACCTTGATTAAATAGACCTAATTGATTATATCACTACTCCCCCTAGTGGACGGAAGGCTGACCAAAAACACCAGATAAACACATTTTACCAAGCAACACAAATGGCTGTTACACATTGAAATACACTGAAATCAAGAGATGGAGTTGATTCAACCCCTGTTATAGTGGGAGTCGTTGTGCCTTTCCTAATTATCCTGATTATCCTGATTATCCTGATTATCCTGTGGTTTCTGAAAAGAAGTAAATTCTCATGTGTTGTCTTCCTTTCAGCTCCAGTCCCCAAACCCACTGTTTCCTCACACTGCAACGATTGTAGTAAGTTTTTACACATCAGTGTTTATTTGTTCACGTCATCAATTCTCTCAGAGGAGTCTAGATGTGATTAAACATTGAAATACACTGAAATCAAATTTAAATGTAATTTTTTTGTAGGAGATGGAGTTGATTGGATCCGTGTTATACTGGGAGTCATTGTGGCTTTCCTGATTATCGCGGTCCTGGTTCTCCTGTGGTGTCTGAAAAGAAGTAAGTTCTCACAAAAACTTCACATTTATAAAATGAAATATGCTTCAGTCTGTCATCATTATGAACACATACATGTTTATATATATATATTTTATAAATATATATGTTAAACTGAAGATGAAGATAGCAGAGAGAGATGAGGTTTAAACCACCACAACTAAATACATTAGATCATTTTATTTCCTCATGAGGAACCTTGGATCTTAAAATAATGGGTTTAACAAACAAGAGGGTAAATATTCTTCTACTTTCATTTGATATATAAATACATTTGAATAAAGTAACAACATTCAACAGGTTAAATGTTTGAATAAAACAAAGCAGATTTAAAAGAGCTGAAATGGGTCAGGGATGATACCTGCTTATGATGACACCACCTGTAAATAAATCATAAATCAACTATTAGATCATTTGTGCATATATATGAGGTTATTTCAGTTTTATTTCTCACCTATGAAGTGATTCATGCTTCTATACTCAGGGGTGGGTTTGTGGACAGGCAAGCCAGACAGTTGCTTGGAGCCCCGGCCTCTAGGGGGCATCAAGGACTAGTAAAACGTACTCCACGACAACAATATGGTCATTTTTATCTTGCAATGAAATTACACCGTAGTCACAACACCCCTTGTGGGGCCCCTGCTGCATCTACCTGCATCTACCTGCATCTACCTGCAAAGTCGTGAAACTTAAAAACAAAAAACAAAACAAAAACAGCTGAGTTTGCTGAGGCTCGTATGTCAGTCAAGTTCCACCACGTTTAATACAGAGACGTGAAGAGGAGTTACCCCACTGAGGGAGGGAGGGAGGAAGGAAGGAAGGAAGGAAGGAAGGAAGGAAGGAAGGAAGGAAGGAAGGAAGGAAGGAAGGAAGGAAGGAAGGAAGGAAGGAAGGAAGGAAGGAAGGAAGGAAGGAAGGAAGGAAGGAAGGAAGGAAGGAAGGAAGGAAGGAAGGAAGGAAGGAAGGAAGGAAGGAAGGAAGGAAGGAAGGAAGGAAGGAAGGAAGGAAGGAAGGAAGGAAGGAAGGAAGGAAGGAAGGAAGGAAGGAAGGAAGGAAGGAAGGAAGGAAGGAAGGAAGGAAGGAAGGAAGGAAGGAAGGAAGGAAGGAAGGAAGGAAGGAAGGAAGGAAGGAAGGAAGGAAGGAAGGAAGGATTTTAACCCACTGACTGTGTTGCCACGGACTCCACAGGGGCTAATACAGCTAGATATGCTAACAATTAAGCCATAATAATAATAATTATTATTATTATAATACATTTCATTTGTTAGGCGCCTTTCATGGCACTCAAGTTTGCTGGATATAACAACAATAATAATGATAAATTACACCTTTTATGAAAAGCTATACATAATGATGAATTGATGATAAACGTCATTGTATCCAGAGGGGGAAATTTGAATTGGGCAAAACATATGATATGTGCCCTCAAAAGAGAACATTTAAATTTTACACATGTTGAATTAAAATGTGAAATAATTTTTGACTAACTCAATATGTTTCTCTCTTATCTCTCCTCAGGATCAAACCCAGTAAATTCAGGGATGGATTATATGCAGCTTAACACTGATGATGAAAACTGTAAGTTGAGTATTCCACTTTAATTGATAATGTCATGCCCTCTAAATATTCCTCATGACAGTAGCATGAAGTATTAGTAGTAAAAAATGCTGTGAACATTCATGGTCATATGCCTGCCCTTAAAGATTCCTGGAGGAAGATTAATAGAAGATTAATAATATCCCCTCACTTTTGTAGTAAACTTTTATATTTTATATATCTTTTTTATCTATATCGTGTCAGATTGTTTACAACAACGATTATTGATAGGCCCGGGCTTTCGTGAACTTCTATTGGTCCCAGGACCTCACTTTCAGAACCACTAATCTATTCCAAAAATTATTTTTCAGTATTCATCTCAAATGTCCCAAAAATTGTACATTTATGTGTGCAAAAATGTTTTTCCTGTGCATGGGTGGGGGCCCCAGGAATTTATTGCTTGGAGCCCAAAAAGACCCTAGCAATGCCATTGTTTGTACTGACACACAACCGTAGATCCAGCGTAGCTGGAGACTCGTCCCTGTTTTCTCCACGGTTTCTGAGTTCACCTCTCTGGTTCAATACGGACCGTCTCTGCTGGGTTTATCTTGTTTGTTTTCAAGTTTCATCACTTCTCATTTCAGCATTCACAGTCTACATGCTTGGCCAGACTTTCTTTCTTTCTTTCTTTCTTTCTTTTGTCAGCAACATTGATATTGAACTAATGTAATGTGGTCATTTATAACATTTATAGCCCCAATGAGTCCACATTTTAGAAGCTGATTCAAGCCTCTCATGACGGTTCTTTAAATGCTTGACATAAATGTGTCGTATCAACAGTAGCTGTTGAATTCAATGAAGTCGATGATCAGATCCATGACTGGAAGGGTTAATTAAGGATTGACCATCATTAATTAATTTCCTTTCGGGATTTATAAAGTATTTTTGAATTTTAATTGAATTAACAGAGTTGGGCGATGTCTGCTCATATGTGAGATTATTTATCACCCATTATGTCCATCCATCCATCCATCGTCCACCGCATATCCGTTCCCGGGTCGCGGGCGCAGCAGTCTCAACAGAGATGCCCAGACTTCCTTCACCCCAGACACTTCCTCCAGCTCTTCCTCCATCTCTTCCTCCAGCTCTTCCGGGGGGAGTCCGAGGCGTTCCCAGGCCAACCGAGAGACATAGTCTCTCCAGTGCCTGGAACACCTCCCTATGGAGGAGGGACATGCCTGGAACACCTCCCTATGGAGGAGGGACATGCCTGGAACACCTCCCTAGGGAGGAGGGACATGCCTGGAACACCTCCCTAGGGAGGAGGGACATGCCTGGAACACCTCCCTAGGGAGGAGGGACATGCCTGGAACACCTCCCTAGGGAGGCGTCCAGGAGGATCTGGTACAGATGCCCAAGCCACCTCAGCTGACTCCTCTCAATGTGAAGGAGCAGCGGCTCGACTCCGAGCTCCTCCCGGGTGACCGAAGTCCTCACCCTATCTCTAAGGGAGCGTCCAGCCACCCTGTGGAGGAAACTCATCTCTAAGGGAGCGTCCAGCCACCCTGCGGAGGAAACTCATCTCGGCCGCTTGTATCCGCGATCTCGTCCTTTCGGTCACTATCCAAAGTTCATGACCATAGGTGAGGGTAGGTGCGTAGATTGACCGGTAAATCGAGAGCTTCGCCTTTCGACTCAGCTCCTCCTTCACCACGACGGTCCGGTACATCGACCGCATAACTGCGGACGCTGCACCGATCCGTCTGTCAATTTCACGCTCCATCGTTCCCTTACTCGTGAACAAGACCCCGAGATACTTGAACTCCTCCACCTGAGGCAGGACTTCTCCACCCACCCGGAGAAAGCACGCCACCCTTTCCCGGTGGAGAACCATGGCCTTGGTCTTGGAGGTGCTGATTCTCATCCCTGCCGCGTTGCACTCGGCCTCAAACCGCCCCAGCACATGCTGAAGGTCCCGGTCCGATGAAGCCAACAGGACAACTTCATCTGCAAAAAGCAGAAACGAAATCCTGTGGTTCCCAAACCGGATGCCCTCCGGCCCCTGGCTGCGCCTAGAAATCCTGTCCATAAAAATTATGAACAGGACCGGTGACAAAGACAGCCCTGCCGGAGTCCAACATGCACCGGTCTGACTTACTGCCGGCAATGAGAACCAGACTCCTGCTCCGATCATACAGAGACAGGACAGCCCTTAATAGAGGGCCCCGGCCTCCATACTCACTGATCCCCCACAGAATGGCACGAGGGACACGGTCAAATGCCTTCTGCAGATCCACAAAACAAATGTAGACTCGTTGGGCAAATTCCCATCAACCCTCGAGCACCCTGCGGAGGGTGTAGAGCTGGTCCAGTGTTCCGCGACCGGGACGAAAACCGCATTGTTCCTCCTGAATCCGAGGTTCAACTATCGGCCGTATTCTCCTCTCCAGTACCCTGGCGTAGACTTTCCCGGGGAGGCTGAGAAGTGTAGCCTGGCGGTACCTATCTACTGCGTCAGGAGTCCCACAGGCCAACATAGCCCGGTAGGACTCCTTCTTCAGTCTGACGGCATCCTTTACTTCCGGTGTCCACCACCGGGTTCTAGGATTGCCATCACGACAGGCACCGGAGACCTTGCGTCCACAACTCTGAGCCGCCGCGTTGACAATGGAGGCAGAGAACATGGTCCACTCGGACTCGATGTCCTCCGCCTCCCCCGGGATCTGAGAGAAGTTCTCTCGGAGGTGAGAGTTGAAGATGTCCCTGACAGAGGGCTCAGCCAGACGTTCCCAACAGACCCTCACAATCCGTTTGGGTCTGCCCGGTCTGTCCAGCCTCCTCCTCCGCCAGCGCATCCAACTCACCACCAGGTGGTGATCAGTTGACAGCTCAGCCCCTCTCTTCACCCGAGTGTCCAAGACATGCGGCCGAAGGTCAGATGAAACGACAACAAAGGCGGTCATTGACATCCGGCCTAGGGTGTCCTGGTGCCACGTGCACTGATGGACACCCTTATGCTTGAACATGGTGTTCATTATGGGCAAACCGTGACTAGCACAGAAGTCCAACAACAAAACACTGCTCGGGTTCAGATCGGGGAGGCCGTTCCTCCCAATCACGCCTCTCCAGGTATCACTGTCATTGCCCACGTGAGCGTTGAAGTCCCCCAGTAGAACAATGGAGTCCCAAGTTGGAGCACTATCCAGTACTCCTCCCAGGGACTCCAAGAAGGCCGGGTACTCCGCACTGCTGTTCGGCCCGTAGGCACAAATAACAGTGAGAGACCTTTTCCCGACCCGAAGGCGCAGGGAAGCGACCCTCTCTTTCACCGGGGTGAACTCCAACACATGGCGGCTGAGCTGGGGGGCTATAACCAAGCCCACACCAGCTCGCCGCCTCTCACCCCGGGCAACTCCAGAGTAGTGGAGGGTCCAGCCCCTTTCAAGGAGCTGGGTTCCAGAGCCCAAGCTATGTGTGGAGGTGAGCCCGACTATCTCTAGCCGGCATCTCTCAACCTCACGCACAAGCTCCGGCTCCTTCCCCCCCAGCGAGGTGACATTCCATGTCCCCACTGCGAGAGTTTTGGTCCAGGGTTTGGGTCGTCGAGGCCCCGCCACGACTGCTACCCAGCCCACATTGCACCGGCCTTTCATGGACCTTCCTGCGGGTGGTGGGCCTACAGGAAGGCGGGCCCACGTCGCCGTTTCGGGCTGAGCCCGGCCGGGTCCCATGGGCAAAGACCCGGCCACCAGGCGCTCGCCTACGAGCCCCAACCCCAGGCCTGGCTCCAGGGCGGGGCCCCGGTGACGCCGATCCGGGCGACGTAGCGGTCCTTGTTCTCTTCCTCCTCATGATAAGCTTTGTGAACCGCTCTTAGTCTGACCCGTCACCCAGGACCTGTTTGCCATGGCAGACCCTACCAGGGGCGTAATGCCCCCAACAACATTGCGCTTAGGATCATTCAGGCAACACAAACCCCTCCACCACAGTAAGGTGGCGGTTCAAGGAGGGGCACCCATTATGTGATTTGTATTAATTTATTTTTTAATGCTTTTTTCACAAGATCCAAAGCTTTTTTTTTTTTTTAAAAGATCGACTTGCTCCCCGTATCTACAACGATTGCTCGCCATCTAAGTACTCGCACTGTACAAGCTTAGCGCCACATAGTTGCCATATAGTTTGCTTGGTCTCCTGTGCCTGCAGTCAGAAAAATAGTAAATTGGGACTTGTCACCTGTTAATTTCTTTAAAAAACTGTGAATGTCTTTAAAAAACTGTCACATCAACAACAATGAAACTAGAGCAGAAGTGAAGAATAAAGTTAAGAAAGTGATGACTGAAGGGAGGATGAGAGGATATTGAGCAGGAGTAAGTCTTGTATGAGGATGAAAACCTCCACTTCTTCAGAGCCTGGTTCTCCCCAGGGGAAGGAGGAGCTGCTACCTCAGAGGAGGAGTTTAATTGTCTTGAGGTCACAAATGAGGGAAGAATAAAACAGCAGATGTAGAGACAAACTGCCTTTGTTGTCATTACACGGTTAACTATCTACAACAAGATTGTAGGTGTTGTACCATTCTAACGATGCATTATAAAATAAATAAAATATCAGTGGAATAAAGGAAGATAAAAAATATAAGGGTGCAATAGAATGTGTTTACAAGACAGCAGCAGAGAGCAATGGGGGAAATGAGGCAGATAACTGTAATAATATTGATGGTAGAAATGGTCAAACTGGAAAACCAGGAATGTCCCAGTGTAACATTTTGTTGTTGAATCTTTGACAGACGAACCAACAGTTAGACAGGAACTGATGAACACTGGCAATGGTGACGACAACAGTGGATCTGGTGAGTAAATGTTTTCTCGTCCAACAGGACATCAAATCTCAGCACCACATTTGCCACAGGCTGACTTTGGTATTTAGACCCCAAATTATGACAAAGTGAGACAAAAATGCCTATTCTTTTGTTTAAACATCTTTAGCAAATACAACTCAAATTACAAAAAAGTTGGAATGTCGTGTGAAATTTAATAAAACAAAATGTAATGATTTGCAAATCTCATCAACCAGGATTTTATTCCCAGTAGAACATAAACAACATATCACATGTTGAAACTGAGACGTTTTTCTCATAATTTGTTTTCCTTCAGAATCAGATTACTAGAAGGAGAAGCAGCTGCTGAGGACCAGAGGATAAACCTCCACCTGCTGAACCTCATCATCTTCAGGACTTCACTGCTGAGAGCTGACCTGGTTCAAGAAGATGTTGCAACAGCTGTTGAACAGAAACGGCAGCTTGAAGAAAAGTAAAGATCTGTAACTGTACTGTATGTCTGAATACTTTATCTCAAGTTATGAAGGGTTTTATCTGCAGTGTCAACTTTACTCAGTGTTCCTGCTGCTTAACAGCTGTTTGATTTCATGGCTCTTCTATTTATTGTGGAGATGTTACATTTGGTGTTCAGTCAAGATTTGAGAATTTTGTATTGTAAACTTTTCAAACGTGTTATTACTCAGCTACTCCTTTCATGCCTGTCTGACTTCAGTGCTCTTACTTTACCTCTGAAGTTTGGGGCACAAAGCTGCATAACCAACGTCAAAAGAGGAGGGAGGGAGGTCAGCTGACTGGCTGCATCTCCAAATCCAGCTGCAGAGATGTGGTTCAAAAGAGAGCTGTTCTCCTGCACCTTTGTGGGATTTTTAAAAGTGGTATTTATTAGAAAGTAACTTGATAGGAAACTTAGGGTTGAGAAAAGGGGAATACACACACACAGGCTATAAGGCCATAAGTCAGATCATCACAGAGAGCAGCTATCCACCTGTACGCCAAGAGAGAGCAAGACATCAGCTCACTAATCCACCTCACTGGGATATAAAGCAGAGATATCGCAATGTTATTGGAGTTGGATAATGCACTTTAATGGTGTCTGAAAGGGGAAAATGGAGGGTAACATATATGGGATACTTGTCACCTTTTTTTAGTCTGTAAATAAAAACTGCAGTTTGGTGTCAAATGTGTGTACAAACAATGTTGAGATAAAAACTTAAGCAAAATCAAAAACATTCCTGCTAATTGAAATTAAAAGCTGGCTTCACCTTCCTGTGAACCATCAGCCTGTTTGAGTCCTGTCAAGATCAACTTGTGGACACATTTTCAGAGCTTCCACTCTGGTTTCAGGACGTTTTTACCCCCATTAAAACCCTGTTTTACCAGATTCTGTTACAAATATGAGAACAGAAGAGAACAAATGTGACATGTCTCCATCTCAGCTTATTTAAACGTTTATTTTGTGAAGTAAAAGTATTTGTAGACAACTTTTCACAAATTGTTGAAAATAAAGTATCTTGTTTGGTTTTCTGTCATTCAGGTTTTTGCAACTGATTTATTTATCTGTAAATGTAAGAGCCATTTGTGTCATTCTACCAAATGTGTCTATCTTGTGTTTTTGTTAGCCTTCCGTCCACTAGGGGGAGTAGTGACACAATCAATTGGGGGCGGTCTATTTAATCTGGGTGCAATCACACACAGATGGCTGTGTGGAAGCAAACGTTTTTTGACCGTGCGTGCGGTCGAATGGAAGAAGTAAGAAAAATAGCAGGTGGATATTTGTTCGTCTATTTTATGTTTACAAAAGTGACAAGTGGCAGTACCTGGTTGAACACTGTAAGTAATAAAATTACATTGGAAACATTGGAACATTGGAAAAGGTTCGTATTTGCACGCGTCATAACTGAACTCTAATCACAGCCAGGCAGTGGCTTTTTGATGAGCAAATGGTCGCTACATTAAGTAAAACAACCTGACTCCGTGGAGGACAACGTTGGATTTCTCTGCTGTGCAGTTGCTGCGCTTCAATCGCAGCTGACGCGGTTCGGAGCTGGTGGAGCTGGTGGAGCTGCGGACATCGCCATCGGCGCAAGCGGGACATCATCAGCTGTACGCCGGCCAACGCAAGGTACGTGTAGCGCTACCAACAAGGAGTGGACGTTGGGATAAGGTGTGTGCTGTGCACACAAACTTTGTGCGTAAAATCCAATGCATTGGTTGTGACTGTTTAAGTGGTCTCCAACCTTTTCTGAACCAGGACCGTTTTAATGTCTAACAATATTTTCCCGATACCGGGCCGGGGCCCGGGGGTTGGGGACCAAATGAACCGAGTGTTTTTGTATGAGACTGTGTGTAAACTGACTATGGATGAAAAACGCAAGTCCGATACTGAAGAGCCACCGGTTGATGCAACTAATACAGACTCCGCTGTAAAAAGTAAAAGGACTGTTAAACTGACAAGAAAAGCGCTTCTGGGGAAAATTGCTTGCCTAGAAAAAGAAACAAAGTTGAAATTAAACAAAGCAAGGTATCTCAAAGAAACAATTGTTGGTTTGATGAATGATAAACATTTTGCTGTGGGTCAGAGCTAGTACTACTACTACAGTACAGGACAGAGCTAGTACTACTGCTACACTACAGTAGTACCAGCTATAGTCCTACTGCTACACTACAGTAGTACCAGCTATAGTCCTACTGCTACACTACAGTAGTACCAGCTATAGTTCCAGTAGTACCATTTGTAGTACCAGTTATAGTACTAGAAGTACCAGCTGTAGTACCAGTTATAGTACCTGTAGTACCAGTTATTGTACCTGTAGTACCAGTTGTAGTACGAGTTATGGTACCAGTAATACCAGTTGTAGTACCAGTTGTAGTACCAGTTGTAGTAGGTAGGATGTGTGTGAGGTAGACAGACAGATATTGCACATGTTGTTATTGCACGTTATTGTTGTTATTACTATTGTCCGTTGCTATGGTGATCAGCTTGGTTGTACAGTCTGATGGCAGCGGGGAGGAAGGACCTGATGGAGCTCTCCATGGTGCTGATGGAGCTCTCCATGGTGCCGATGGAGCTCTCCATGGTGCTGATGGAGCTCTCCATGGTGCTGATGGAGCTCTCCATGGTCCTGATGGAGCTCTCCATGGTGCTGATGGAGCTCTCCATGGTGCTGATGGAGCTCTCCATGGTGCTGATGGATGACAGCTTAGCCACCATCCTCTTCTCCCCCACCACCTCCACAGGATGGAGACTGTAGTACAGGACAGAGCTAGTACTACTACTACAGTACAGGACAGAGCTAGTACTACTACTACACTACAGGACAGAGCTAGTACTACTACTACAGTACAGGACAGAGCTAGTACTACTACTACAGTACAGGACAGAGCTAGTACTACTACTACAGTACAGGACAGAGCTAGTAGTACTACTACAGTACAGGACAGAGCTAGTACTACTACTACAGTACAGGACAGAGCTAGTACTACTATTACAGGACAGAGCTAGTACTACTACTACAGTACAGTACAGAGCTAGTACTACTACTACAGTACAGGACAGAGTTAGTACTACTACAGTACAGGACAGAGTTAGTACTACTACTACAGTACAGTACAGAGCTAGTACTACTACTACAGTACAGGACAGAGTTAGTACTACTACTACAGTACAGTACAGAGCTAGTACTACTACTACAGTACAGGACAGAGTTAGTACTACTACTACAGTACAGCACAGAGCTAGTACTACTACTACAGTACAGGACAGAGCTAGTACTACTACTACAGTACAGGACAGAGCTAGTACTACTACTACAGTACAGTACAGAGCTAGTACTACTACTACTACAGTACAGAGTTAGTACTACTACTACAGTACAGGACAGAGCTACTACTACTACTACTACTACAGTACAGGACAGAGCTAGTACTACTACTACAGTACAGGACAGAGCTAGTACTACTACTACAGTACAGGACAGAGCTAGTAGTACTACTACTACAGTACAGGACAGAGCTAGTACTACTACTACAGTACAGGACAGAGCTAGTACTACTACTACAGTACAGGACAGAGTTAGTACTACTACTACAGTACAGGACAGAGTTAGTACTACTACTACAGTACAGTACAGAGCTAGTACTACTACTACAGTACAGGACAGAGCTAGTACTACTACTACAGTACAGGACAGAGCTAGTACTACTACACTACAGTACAGGACAGAGCTAGTACTACTACACTACAGTACAGGACATAGTTAGTACTACTACAGTACAGGACAGAGCTAGTACTACTACTACAGTACAGGACAGAGCTAGTAGTACTACTACAGTACAGGACAGAGCTAGTAGTACTACTACTACAGTACAGGACAGAGCTAGTACTACTACTACAGTACAGGACAGAGCTAGTACTACTACTACAGTACAGGACAGAGCTAGTACTACTACTACAGTACAGGACAGAGCTAGTACTACTACTACAGTACAGGACAGAGCTAGTAGTACTACTACTACAGTACAGGACAGAGCTAGTACTACTACTACAGTACAGGACAGAGCTAGTAGTACTACTACAGTACAGGACAGAGCTAGTAGTACTACTACAGTACAGGACAGAGCTAGTACTACTACTACAGTACAGGACAGAGCTAGTAGTACTACTACTACAGTACAGGACAGAGCTAGTACTACTACTACAGTACAGGACAGAGCTAGTAGTACTACTACTACAGTACAGGACAGAGCTAGTACTACTACTACAGTACAGGACAGAACTAGTACTACTACTACTACAGTACAGGACAGAGCTAGTACTACTACTACAGTACAGGACAGAGCTAGTAGTACTACTACAGTACAGGACAGAGCTAGTACTGCTACTACAGTACAGGACAGAGCTAGTACTACTACTACTACAGTACAGAGCTAGTACTACTACTACAGTACAGGACAGAACCCGCTTTCCTCACTACCTTGTCCAGTCTTGTTCCTCTCTGCTGCTGTGATGCTGCTACAGCAGACCACACCATGAAAGATAAAGGTACCAGTAGTACCAGTTGTAGTACCAGTTATAGTACCAGTAGTACCATTTATACTACCAGTTGTAGTACCAGTTGTAGTATCAGTTGTAGTACCAGTTATGGTACCAGTAGTACCAGCTGTAGTACCAGTTATAGTACTAGAAGTACCAGTTATCGTACCTGTAATAGTACCAGTTGTAGTACCAGTAGCACCAGTTGTAGTAACATTTATACTACCAGTTGTAGTACCAGTTATAGTACCAGTTGTAGTACGAGTTATGGTACCAGTAGTACCAGTTATAGTACCAGTAGTACCAGTTATAGTACCAGTAATACCAGTTGTAGTACCAGTTGTAGTACGAGTTATGGTACCAGTAGTACCAGTTGTAGTACCAGTTATAGTACCAGTAATACCAGTTGTAGTACCAGTTATAGAACCAGTTGTAGTACCAGTTGTAGTACCAGTAATACCAGTTGTAGTACCAGTTATAGTACCAGTTATATTACCAGTAGTACCAGTTGTAGTACCAGTTGTAGTACCAGTTATAGTACCAGTAGTACCAGTTATAGTAACAGTTATACTACCAGTTGTAGTACCAGTTGTAGTAGGTAGGATGTGTGTGAGGTAGACAGACAGATATTGCACATGTTGTTATTGCACGTTATTGTTGTTATTACTATTGTCCGTTGCTATGGTGATCAGCTTGGTTGTACAGTCTGATGGCAGCGGGGAGGAAGGACCTGATGGAGCTCTCCATGGTGCTGATGGAGCTCTCCATGGTGCTGATGGAGCTCTCCATGGTGCTGATGGAGCTCTCCATGGTGCTGATGGAGCTCTCCATGGTGCTGATGGAGCTCTCCATGGTGCTGATGGAGCTCTCCATGGTGCTGATGGATGACAGCTTAGCCACCATCCTCTTCTCCCCCACCACCTCCACAGGATGGAGACTGTAGTACAGGACAGAGCTAGTACTACTACTACAGTACAGGACAGAGCTAGTACTACTACTACACTACAGGACAGAGCTAGTACTACTACTACAGTACAGGACAGAGCTAGTACTACTACTACAGTACAGGACAGAGCTAGTACTACTATTACAGTACATGACAGAGCTAGTACTACTACTACACTACAGGACAGAGCTAGTACTACTACTACAGTACAGGACAGAGCTAGTACTACTACTACAGTACAGGACAGAGCTAGTACTACTACTACAGTACAGGACAGAGCTAGTACTACTGCTACAGTACAGGACAGAGCTAGTACTACTACTACTACTACAGTACAGGACAGAGCTAGTACTACTACTACAGTACAGGACAGAGCTAGTACTACTACTACACTACAGGACAGAGCTAGTACTACTACTACAGTACAGGACAGAGCTAGTACTACTACTACAGTACAGGACAGAGCTAGTACTACTACTACAGTACAGGACAGAGCTAGTACTACTGCTACAGTACAGGACAGAGCTAGTACTACTACTACTACTACAGTACAGTACAGAGCTAGTACTACTACTACAGTACAGGACAGAGCTAGTACTACTACTACAGTACAGGACAGAGCTAGTACTACTACTACAGTACAGGACAGAGCTAGTACTACTACTACAGTACAGGACAGAGCTAGTACTACTACTACAGTACAGGACAGAGCTAGTACTACTACTACAGTACAGTACAGTACAGAGCTAGTACTACTACTACAGGACAGAGCTAGTAGTACTACTACAGTACAGGACAGACAGGTCCAGTCTGGTCCTCTCTGCTGCTGTGATGCTGCTCCAGCAGACCACACCATAAAAGATAAAAGTACCAGTTATAGTACCAGTTATAGTACCAGCAGTACCAGTTATAGTACCAGTTGTAGTACTAGTAGTACCAGTAGAACCACTCGTAGTACCCGTAGTACCACTTGTAGTACCAGTTATAGTACCAGTAGTACCAGTTATAATAGCACTTATAGTACCAGTTATAGTACCAGTTGTAGTTAGTTATAGTACCAGTAGTACCAGTTATAGTACCGGTTATGGTACCAGTAGTACCAGTTATAGTACCATTAGTACCAGTTGTAGTACCAGTTTAAGTACCAGTTATAGTACCAGTAGTACCAGTTATTATAACTAGTACTACTGGTACTACAACTTATAGTACCAGTTATAGTAGCATTAGTACCAGTTAAAGTACCAGTTACAGCACCAGTATTACCATTTATAGTACCAGTTTTAGTACCATTTATAGTACCAGTTGTAGTACCATTTATAGTACTTTTTGGTCAGCCTTCCGTCCACTAGGGGGAGTAGTGATATAATCAATTGGGCACAGTCTATTTAACCAAAGTGCAATCACACACAGGTGTCTGTGTGGAGGCAAAAGGTTTTTGACTGTGCGTGCATGTACAGAAGAAGTGCATATAGAAATAGCAGGCGGATATTTATGTTTGTTTAATTTTGGTTTACAAATGACAAAGTGGCTATACCTGCATGAACACTGTCAGTAATAAAAATACATTGGGAACATTGGAAACAGCTCGTATTTGCAGTCGTCATAAATGAACTCTAATCACAGCCAGGTGGTGACTAATAGTCACTACTTTTTTGTATGATGTTGCGGAAGGCGGCGGGTCGTGGTACTTCCCCAATATGTTCTTTGAAACGGAGTGAGGCAGTAGTGCTGCCCTCCTATCAGTGTATATATTTCTTCTTCCTGTACAACTCCTTAATTGACAGTTCTTTAAAGCAGGGGTTGTCAGCCTTTTCGGAGTCTACTTGTGGCACATGTATGATTTTGATCATACCTCTTGTGAAGAGAGGTATGTGAGCTATTAGGTGAAATTATGGAAGAATGAATTTGTACAGTCTCTGCAACACAGAACCTGAAGTAAAAAAAAAGAAAAGGGTGTTTCATCCTTTTCTTTTATAGTATGAGTGTGTAAATATTACGGTGGAAGTATGGGTGTAATCAAGGTAATATATGAAAAAAAATATCTGCAACATCTCAAACTCAGTACTATAGTACTCAGTACTATAGGAGCGCACATGAAATCTAGGAGCGGCTGATTTCACCACGGAAGCACGAATGACGGCTGCTTTCAGAGAATTCAGGGTCCAACGATATTGACGCGCTTCCTCCATTCCTTCTATAGGTTCGGGCTTCTTTTAAATCTGTAGTTCATTTTTCTCCCAGTATTACATTTTTCAACAGAATCTCAAACTATGTCTTGTATCTTTTTCGTTGTGATGTTTTTGTTGTGTACAACGGACGCTGTGTCTGGTAAAGGCATATCCCCACTGAAATGCTAGAGGGCTTATAATTTGAAAAGGATGCAGATCGGGTTACGTTTGTATGAACAGTGTCGAGCAGTAACTTCAACAAGGCAAACGGTGCAAGATTTCTTATTAAAATACAACTAATTACACTAGTAAAGGATGTTTCGTAATAACAGTGGCAATCAGCAGTATCCAGTCCTTTTGTAATGTCTCCGTTTACTTTCCCTTTATTTTAATAAATGCAAACTTTTTCCTGTTAAAAGCTCTGTCTTGTGATTGTTTGTTGTATTTCTGTATGTTTTATTATGTAAGGCACTTTGGCTCATCCAGAGGTTTCTGTAAACGGCTATATAAATAAAGTACATTTACATTAAAGTAGCTCATGTTAAATGTACTTAAGTGTCAAAAGTAAAAGTACAAGTATTTTATGGATACGCGTGAAAAGCAGCTAAATAACACCCAATTATAATTTCCTTGTTTTTCATTCTAAAAAATGTTAGAATGTATGTTTTAAAGGGAGGTCTGGAGCAGCAGCATCCTGGGGTGGGGGCAGCAGAGGACTCACTGTCTAATCTGACAGGTGAGTCAGGCCTCCTTTTAACATCAGCTGATAAATGGCAGGGAAGAAGCGCTTCAACATTGATCGATCTTGAAGCTTATTTTCTCAGAATTTAATGTTTTTTTTTTTTATTTCAGTTATTCATTTCCTGCAGATCCTCGTCGGTACACCCCTTTGCATTTTGATACGGAAGGTAGGATCCTGCTTCAACCCTCAGTTTCAGCTGAACCAACTGATGTTTTTCTTATCAAAACTTCAGTGTAACAACATTAGATCCATCCATGATTTTTGTCATACGTATCAAAATGCAAAGGGGATGTACCGAAGAATATCAGGGCCACTGAAGGACAAAAAAAAACAAAAACGGAGTGACTATTTACACCAGGGTACAAATAGCAAGTCCCCACCAGCTGAGCTACTCACACCCTGTTACATATGAAAACAAATGCGTTGCCATGCCCACGTGCACCAACGTGTCTGCAACAGAAGACACTTTTTCACTTCCCCATGCACATGTGCACCACTCTGAAATTGGAACCATGTCAAACAATAGAGCCAGGCAAATGTCTGCTCTCACACTTTTGTATGAACAATTCTTGCTCTTATGTCATTGTAAAATATTTTGAAGAGATTATATGAAGTTTATCAAAAGTGGTGTGAATACCTGTCAATCACTGAGTTGATGGATTTTATTTTTTTATAAATCTTTTTTTTTTTACATTTATTTCTAATAATACATGGGTACAATAGCAAACGTTGATATTGGTAGTAGGGTGTAAATAGCCTACGCATCAGTACTTGCACCCGGGTGTAAATAGCCTAAGCCTAAGCTGACTCTTTTTTTTTTTGTATTGTATTTTCTTTTTTTGTATGTTTTTGTTGTCCTACGCCACCCTGTCTAGACCTCCTGCCACCCATTTGCCCTTGAACCCAGTGCAGTCAGGGGGGTCTGCGGGGGCCTGTCTTAGTTCACTTCAGCCACAGGGCTGGGTTACGCCCTGGACCGGTCTCCGGCAGGGTTGCAGGTCTCCAGAGACCCTTGTATTGGTTCAAGTTCTTAGTTTCACTGTGTAACCTAGTTTCACTTTAGCGGCCTTTCACAAGTGGGCGTGGTTGTTTCAGGAATAAGAATTGAGGAAAAAAAACAACAATATTTTGTTTGAGGAGTTAAGTAGCGGGGCTTAATGTTGAACTCTTGACAGTTTCACTTTCGTTTCAGCTCCTGTTTCCAGAAACTGCGTGAAGCCAACCGTCATTCTAACTTGCGTGGTGAAATCAGCCGTAGAAGTAAACATACACAAACCACGAGAGCTATGGAAACTACTCAACAACCAACTAAGCTTCGGCTCCAAACTCAAAACAGTGTACCAAAATATAAACCTCAAAACTGCTCTCGGCTATATCTCAGACAAGTTTGAAGTAGCTAAATGTCTTAACATTTATTTCACCACCATAGCCACTTCACTGGTTAGCAAACTTTCCGCCCCTTCTGGACGGTATGGCATTGAGCACATCAACAATCACTACAATAAACTAGGGGTACGCAAAGGTGATTTTAAACTTGCCGCTGTGACAACTGACGAGGTGTTTAAAAAACTGAGTACTCTCCCCACACACAAGGCCACAGGCCACGATACCATCCCGGCTAAATTTCTCAGAGACGCAGCTGTCACCATCACTCCTATAATTACCCATATTTTTAACCTATCTATCAAACAAGGAGTATGTTCATCAGATTTCAAACTAGCTAAAGTAAAACCCCTGCACAAGAAGGGGAGCAAACTAGACCCAGGCAACTACCGTCCCATCTCAATTCTACCATCCATTTCGAAAGTCATGGAAAAAATTGTCTACAAACAGGGTGCAAGATATCTCGAGGAGAATAGACTGATTTATGAGTTCCAATCTGGCTTCAGAGAGTCTCATTCCACTGACACATAACTGCTTTATTTGAACGATCGCATCAAACGTGAGGTTGATTCTGGCAAATATTGCGGCATGGTCATGCTGGGCCTCCAGAAGGCTTTTGACACCGTAAATCATTCTATTCTCATCGACAAACTTGGAGCTATTGGCCTTGACGACAATGCAGTGAGCTGGATACATTCTTATTTGGTGGGGAGAGAACAGATGGTTGAGGTAAACGGTACCTTGTCCCCTCCCCTCCCAATAACCTGTGGTGTCCCTCAAGGAAGCATACTGGGACCTCTATTGTTCCTAATTTATGTTAATGATATGGCATCTGCTTGTGACTGCAACTTGTTCTTGTTCGCGGATGACTCGGCTCTCCTTGTCTCTGACAGGGACAGGTTGCAGGTAGAAAAGGCTCTTAGCTCCGAGCTAAACAAGATCTGTACCTGGCTCAATGACAACAAACTATCCATACACTTGGGCAAAACAGAATCCATCCTCTTTGGGTCAATTCCTAAACTCAGCAAGGTTGATAACTTCATAATCAAAGTGGGTGACAATGTTATCACAAACAAAAGTGAAATCACCTATCTGGGCTGCATCCTAGAAGCAAATCTCTCCAGTGAAAAAATGACTGCTAGGGTAGTCAAAAAAATCAACCAACGAACCCGATTCTTCGAGAGAAGCAACTCCTTATCATACTGCCAGCAAAAGCTGGCATGATTGACTCAGCCATGATGGGTTCACCACTTTATCCTCTGCTCTTCGACCCAGACGCTCCCGTCACCCGCAGCAGGACTAATCTAGATTCTGACCTTTGTTCAGATGCTAACCTTGTCAACCAAATTTAACCTGAAGAACACAATAAAACGTCTCTTTCATTTGTTTTATTTTTTATAGACAATTGAAAAGGGAAAGAACAGATGATACACAAACTATTAATATGTTCTGTATTTAATAAAATAATGGTCTTGAAAAAAAGAAACAAATAGAGAATCAACATAATAGGTTCAAGTTAAGTTATGAACCTGCACTCGCGGTATTTCACCGCAGTGAAGTTAGTTTTAAGTTGGATATTCCCCCCGAGTTCACATTCCAAGATGGCTGCCCCGGTTGTAAACAGTAGAAGAGAGCTCTGTAATAATTCGTAGCACTTCATTCTAGTTTTGGTCACACTAAATCAGTCATATACAAGTATTGTTCGGCATATATATGCTGCTATAGTGTACTTCACATTTTTCATGTGGTATATTCGAACTAAAAACTTGTTTTCCGACTTTGTAACTGGAACGCTGATAACTCGGCTGTGACGTCATTCCGAGTTCCGACTTCCGAGGTAAATGGAACGCAGCAACATGCTGTCGAATATCCAACTTAAAACTAACTTCACTGCGGTTATAAAAACAACTACCTGTTCTACTTGTTCGCTCATTTATTCAGACTCTAAATGAATGCAGAGCTGAACACGGAAGAATAGTCTAGAACAATTTGTTCTTAATCTTTACGATTTACCCTTTTAATTTATCCTCACATGTTGGACAAAAGTAACTTTATTAAACTGATTTGTTTTTGAGAAACTTTCAGCCTCGATATGAAGTTCAAGATTGGTCTATTTCTTATTCTATTGAATGGAGCAGTCATTCTTTCTGGTAAGTAGGCTTACAGAATTTTATTTGTTACAAGATAAATGTAAAGACGTATAGTTTATTCTGAGTTTATTTCTCATGGGGTGCCATTGTTACCTGCCAGTGTTCATGTAATAATTGGTGGGGTTTATGTTCTGGTCTCTGGAAAGATCCGAGACAACTTGTCTTGTAATGGACCCGATATAAATAAAATTGATCTGGTATCAGTCCGGTGTTCTGCCATTTTTTGCTGCTTTGCCAAAAAATGCTACCTAATGGTTTTCTACCTTTGTAGAGCTACAATTTTATTGTGTTTTACTCCCTAAACCACGTCCTTTTCACCCCAAGTGGTCCTTGTCTCTTGCCAGGCCGTCATTGTAAATAAGAATGTTCTTAATGACCTGCCTGGTTAAATAAAGGTAAATAGCCGAATGAATATCAAATAAAGCAATTATATATTGTTTTTTTTTCTCTCTTTATCGTATAATTTTCACAAAGTGTAATGCAATTCATGTCATGGGTAATGTATTTTGAAGGATCAAATACTCGACATCCCATACTATCCTTTTTACATCGTGCAAGAAATGATTGGCGTCGCAATCAAACTTTGAAAATCGACTGTGCGCATGCGCAGAACCACAAAGTAGCATTTTCTGGCAGGGAGCATGGAATGGCAGAACACCCGGATGAGTCCGCGTGTCTGCGTTCTCCTCAAATGTCTCTGCTCTCATTTTCATTGTTAAAGGAGTTTCACTTTACCCCAATACAGAATCAAATGTTTTTAACATAACATGGTGGTTTAAGGAATAAGAATGGAGGCGAAAAGAAAACCTATATTTTGTTTGCGGAAGTGTTTCAGGTCTATCTATCTATCTATCCATCCATCCATCCATCCATCCATCCATGCATGTAAATATATATATATATATATATAGCCTATATATATATATGTGTGTATGTAATGTATGTATGTACAGATGTGTATATATATATTGACCACGTAAGTACGACTGACAGCCGGCTTGACCGCCGTGAACAGTTTTGGGGATAAATAGCCTGATTTATAAAAGTGTATATTTTAGGTCACATTTGAAGTTTGTTATTTCGTCAGTACCAGCCGTGGTACTCGACACATTCAAATGTTGCATCAAATACGGTTAAAGGTTCATCGGTTTACAGCCGAAAAGTTTCTTTAATTTGGTGTAAACGTTAATGAATAAATATTAATGATGATAATAATAGTTAAAACCAATTGTTAGAGGGATTTCTGGGTGTGTCAGTCCGAGTCGTTGCTCGGAGGACTCGGGCAAAGATCTGAAACTCATTTATTCTACTTGAAACTGTTTCCGGACTCAAAAATATGCCATGAAATACCACTATTCAGAGTAATTAGTAGTAAACAGGATACTTGTACAAATACTCTCCATCACGCTGGAGTGGGTCTGAGTTTGATGTCTCTTCATTCATCTCTGTACAAAGTGCTGATCTGGTGATCAATGTTGGTCCAAATGGATCTCAGTCATGTAGATTTCAGGTGGACCTGACTGCTCCTCTGATGAGCATCAGGGACTGGACTCCTTTAGAACCAGCAGGACACGCTATCACTTATATCTCTCAAAAGTAAAGAATAGAAACCAACACAAGGTTTATTTTTATTAAAAACATGGAAGTCTAAACAAGATCTGAGCAGAAAATAAAAACAGATAACACAATTAACTGCAGAAGCTGTTTACTCCTGTCATTGAAAGAGGTGTGTATGATTAAATCGTTTTTATTTTACAGATGAAGCAGTGCCCTACAAGAAGCTGGGTTCCTCAGTTGTCCTCTGTCCAGACCCTGTGACTGGTCAACTCACCAGCATAACTTGGAAATATGGAGATAACCTGGCTGTGGACTGGTCTGGACACAAAGTCAAATGCTATCCTATTTTTAAAGGTACATTCACACATTATTTAACTTGAAAGTAAAGTTCAACAACCAAGGAAAGAAAGTCTGGGTGTCCTGGGTGTTTTGGATGTTCCTTACAATATAACATTTTTAAATGTGGTAAAAACAATAAGTAATCTATAATCAAACATTTTCATTCAGACACACACATGGTCCATAGCAAACAAACAGACAAAACAACTACAAACTATGGATGCCCTGATACCATTTTTTTCACACCATTTGAATTTGTGTACTCGCCGATACCCAGTACCGATCCGATACTTCTACCACAAAAATAACTAGGCTAAAAGTGCAATGAAAAATGCAATGAATTGGAAGACAGGTTTTATTTGCAACAGAAATTCAATTTTAAACAAAACTCAGCCGGCCGGTCTTTCCTCCACGCTTTAGTCTCATCGCAGGAACATCAACTGCGCATGTGCGGTGCTTCACCTGAACTGAGCATGTGCGGTGATTCACCTGAAGCCGTCCGTGTGAAACAACAACATAAACAATCAAATAGAATTTAAAAAACAGGCTAAATGAAATGATGTTACACACTCCTGTACAGTAGGTGGCAGTATGCACCTTAAAGTTGGTTGTGATCCGCCAATAAAACAGAGAAGAAGAACATAAACAATCCCATTGTTACAGTCCGGTTAGCCCCTAGTTGGCTAAGCTTAGCGTGGTTATGAGAAGAGAGTGATACCCATGAGTGAGACTGGCGACAGGCAAGACAGCGACATCCAATGCCGAGAGCCCGCAGTCTGTCTTGCCTCTGCCGTCGTCCGCCACTCCGAAATATGTCGATACTGCTGATATCCCGCCCGCACCAACCGTCGCCATCCCGTCCGAAACGGCGCCGCCAGTCCCACCCACGGGCACCACTCTCTTCTCATCACCACGTTAAGCTTAGCCAATTAGGGGCTAACCGGAATGTAACAATGGGATTGTTTATGTTGTTTCAATCACGCCTCTCCAGGTATCACTGTCGCGGCTCGGGCGGTCCTGGAGGCAAAAACCCGGGTCTGGGAGGAGTTCGGGGAGGCCATGGAGGAAGACTTTCGGTCGGCCTCGAGGAAATTCTGGAGGACCGTTCGGCGCCTCAGAAGGGGGAAGCAGTACTCTGCCGGCACCTTTTATGGTGCGGGTGGGGAGCTGTTGACCTCGACTGGGGACATCGTCGGGCGGTGGAAGGAATACTTCGAAGATCTCCTCAACCCGACTGACATGCCTTCCACTGAGGAAGCAGAGAGTGGGGACTCTGGGGCGTGCTCATCCATCACCCAAGCCAAGGTCACTGAGGTGGTTCATAAGCTCCTCAGTGGCACCGGGGGTGGATGAGATTCGCCCTGAGTACCTCAAGTCTCTGGATGTCGTAGGGCTGTCTTGGTTGACATGCCTCTGCGACATCGCATGCAGGAAGGGGACAGTACCGCTGGGGTGGCAAACCGGGGTGGTGGTCCCTCTGTTTAAAAAGGGGGACCGGAGAGTGTGCTCCAACTATAGGGGGATCACACTTCTCAGCCTCCCCGGGAAAGTCTACGCCAAGGTACTGGAGAGGAGATTATGGCCGATAGTTGAACCTCAGATTCAGGAGGAACAATGCGGTTTTCGTTGTGGAACACTGGACCAGCTCTACACCCTCCGCAGGGTGCTCGAGGGTTCGTGGGAATTTGCCCAACCAGTCTACATGTGCTTTGTGGATCTGGAGAAGGTATTTGACCGTGTCCCTCGTGCCATTCTGTGGGGGATGCTGAGTGAGTATGGAGTCCGGGCCCTCTATTAAGGGCTGTCCGGTCTCTGTATGATCGGAGCAGGAGCCTGGTTCGTATTGCCGGCAGTAAGTCAGACTCTTTCCCCATGTTGGACTCCAGCAGGGCTGCCCTTTGTCACCGGTCCTGTTCATAATTTTTATGGACAGGATTTCTAGGCGTAGCCAGGGGCCGGAGGGGATCCGGTTTGGAAACCTCAGGATTTCATCTCTGCTTTTTGCAGATTACGTGTCCTGTTGGCTTCATCGGACCGGGACCTTCAGCATGCGCTGGGGCGGTTTGAGGCCGAGTGCGACGCGGCAGGGATGAGAATCAGCACCTCCAAGACCGAGGCCATGATTCTCCATCGGAAAAGGGTGGCGTGCCTTCTCTGGGTGGGTGGAGAAGTCCTGCCTCAGGTGGAGGAGTTCAAGTATCTCGGGGTCTTGTTCACGAGTGAGGGAACGATGGTGACCGATGGCGTGAGATTGACAGACGGATCGAGTGCTACGGGGGCCCGACCGACAGGACAGAGAGGACACGGGGTTTCAGTGCAGAACTCTTTTTATTCAGCAACTTCCAAACACCCACACACGTGCACAAGCACCTTCTCCCACAGCCCCCTTGCTGCTGTGCAGCCATGCCTTATGAAGGCAGGCAGGGTGGAGAGGTTGATGGGGCCCACCTGTGACCCATCACCTGAGTGGCTGCTGCTCCTCCACCCTGCCACAAACACATTTCTGCAGTTCCTCGGTCGGGGGGATCCTGGTCCTGGAGGGCTGGTGTCCTGCTTGTTTTAGTTGTTGCCTAGCAACATCACCTCACTCTAATTAACGGTCATCATCAGCTTGTAATTAAGGTCTGCACCAGTGTGTTAATGACCGTCATTTGTATCAGGATGTGATGAAGCAAGGAAACATGTAAAACATGCAGGACCAGGACCAGGATTAACCCCCCGTCCTAGATGGTCAATTCAAGAAGAAAGATGTATCTCCTTGGTGACTCCACATCTTCTTCCTCCAGATTCTTGAGGCTACATGACCTCAGTCCACTTGAACAGCGGCTAAAGTTGATTCATTATCAAATTAAATCAAAGGATGTAAAAAAAAAATATTGTGCTGCTTTTCTTTGAATGTGTCCAGTAAATAATAGAATGGTGTAACTTATTATGTCTTTTGAGGGGCAAAAGAAAAATGTCCTAAGAATGGACAGAGGTTACTTTCTATCTCACTTGACTGGGTGGGGATTTTTCAGATCTTAAGTAGCAGTTAAGATAAATGACACTAAAACACTTTAATGATGGAATATCTTTCATATGTTCAGACTGTTCCTTGGATACAACATCTGGATGTCTGACGCTCTACAACGTGACTCTCAAACACAGCGGAAGCTACACACCAGAGGTCAACTACGAATGGGAAAACCCCACTGAAATTAAGATCATCTGTAAGTGGAGGAATTCTTTTTTTTTTTTTTTTTTTTTTTAAGTTTTTATCCCTGATTTTTTTTTTTACTAATTTCCTCACCCAGTGCTCCTCCCTAAGTGACAGTCCTGGGCATTGCCATCCTCTACCAACCCCAGGAGTTCCTGCACTGAGCTCAGGTCTCCTCCTTAACCTGAGGAGTGAGCAGCATCTTTTCACCAGACAGGGTGGGGTTTCTCTGGCCGGATGTAGCGCGTGGAAGGATCACGTTATTCCGGCCAGATCCTCCCCACCCCATCTGTTCCCCGGTTGGCCAGAGGGGGCAGTAGAGCCCAGGACTGTTGCATGTTTTTGTGACGGTAGCTCACATTGCTACCCAAGGGAACACGGGGAGAACATGCAAACTCCACACAGAAAGATCCTTTCACCAACCCCACCCAGGGTGTGGTGCTGAAGTCATGGAGGAACTAACACGCACTTCAGCGTCCCCGGCGGGAATCGAACCCAGGACCTTCTTGCTGTGAGACGGCTGCACTACCTGCTGCACCACCGTGCCCCTAGTGGAGGAATTCTGACTCTAGTTTGCTGATTTTTGTTTGCTTTTCAACTGATTTCAACAACATTTTCATATGCTCTCTTCCTGTCAGCTCCAGTCCCCAAACCCACTGTTTCCCCAGACTGCAACGATGAAAATACCCACTGTAATCTGACCTGTGAAGGCAACACCACTGATAACCATGGACCAGTCAAGTATTTCTGGTTAATTGGTGTCAAGAATGTTCCTGGAAACAAGATGTTAAAAATAACACAGGTACAGTCAGAATGATGTTTGTGGGTGAAAAGGATCATTGATGAACAAAATGTTGATACATAATCATCTACTGCTATAAGTACATCTCTAAACTTTCTTTTATTTATCCAAATATTCCAAAAGCCGCTGATGGAAACTCAGAATACTTTGTGTCTGTTTTGTCAAAATGTGAATAAAGTGGGAGGGAAACTTTTGAGTCCTTTTCATGGACAAAAAAGTTCTTTAGTTGTGTTTCTTATATTTTATAGGAGTACCAGGAACCTTTCTTCAGCTGTATGTTGGTAAACCCTGTCAGCATTAAGCAGAGTGAAAACCTGCCCAACCCTCTAATCAGGAGTGAGTTTTTACACATCAGTGTTTATTTGTTCACGTCATCAATTCTCTCTGAGTCGAGATGTGATTAAACATTGAAATAAGCTGTAATCAAATTATTATTATTTTTATTTTTTTTTGTAGAAGATAGAGTTGATTCAACCCCTGTTATAGCTGGAGTTTCGACTGGCCTGAGTCTCCTGGTCCTGGGTCTCCTGGTCCTGGGTCTCCTGGTCCTGGGTCTCGTGTTGTATCTTAAAAGAAGTAAGTTCTCACACAAACATCACATTTATAAAATGAAATATTCTTCAGTCTAACATCAATATAAACACATACATGTTTATTTATATCTTTTATAAATATATAAGTTAAACTTGAGTATAAACTAAACTGAAGATGAAGATACCAGAGAGAGATGAAGTTTAAACCACCACAACTACATTCATCAGATCATTTTATTTAACCTTAGACCTTAAAATAATGATTTTAACAAACAGGGAGGCAAATATTATTTTACTTTCATTTTATATGTAAAAACATTTGAAGAAAGTAACAACATTCAAAAGTGTTTGAATGAAACATTATTAAAAAAAAGCCATAATAAAAACAAAAGTGCAGTAAATAGCTGCTTTGCTCTCCTTTAGATTAACTTAATAAAACTTAAAAAGGCTCATCTTAATTTAAACCAGATTCCTACGTTGGAAACATCCTTTTCTCCCGTCAGAGGAACAGATTGAAGTTTCATGTCGTCATGTTCAGCGACTTCAGGGTTCATGTTTCCTTATGTAGCAAACATACGAATCTGTTAAATCCACCGCCTGTAAATAAATCATAAATCACGTATTAGATCATCTGTGCTCTTATTTAAGGTTATTTCAGTTTTATTTGTCACCTCTGAAGTGATTCATGCTTCTCTACCGACACACAACCGTAGACTCGTCCCTGTTTCCTCCACGGTTTCTGAGTTCCCCTCTCTGGTTCAATACGGACCGTCTCTGCTGGGTTTATCTTGTTTGTTTTTAACTTTCATCACTTCTCATTTCAGCATTCACAGTCTACATGCCTGGCCAGACTTTCTTTCTTTCTTTTGTCAGCAACATTGATACTCAGCTAATGTAATGTGGTCATTTATAACATTTATATCCCCCAATGAGTCCACATGTTATCATTTAATTACATTATAATGTAATTAAATGATAACATTTATAGCCCCAATGAGTCCACATTTTAGAAGCTGATTCAAGCCTCTCATGACGGTTCTTTAAATGCTTGACATAAATGTGTCGTATCAACAGTAGCTGCTGAATTCAATGTTTCTGGCAGAAACCAGTGTGACGTTGTGGTTTTAAATCTTTGACAGAGGAGAAGCTGAAAGCTGGTGAACAGAACAAGACGGGAAGGAAAGAACCTGGTGAGTAAAATGTTTTCTCATCCAACAGAAAAAACCTCAGCACCAAATATACACAAAAGCTGTAGTTTTAGTTTATAAATCATGACTCTTGTGTAATTTGGGTAATTTCTGCTTAAAAACACTGCAGACTTCCTTTTATGCAACTGCATCTGTAACCAACTGGAAGTGTTTCAGATATTTGATACTTGTTTTTATTGTTTCAAAGGGCTGATATCATCAATGTTAGCAGACAAACAAACACACTACTCAGGGATGAACATGGATCTGGTGACAAAACCTTTGTCAAAGAGTTGATGATCAGATCCATGACTCGAAGGGTTTATTAATGATTGAACATCATTAATTAATTTCCTTTCTCAGATTTATAAAGTATTTTTGAATTTTAATTGAATTAACAGTTGTTTGCTTTGAAGCCTCTGATCAGTTGGGCAATGTCTGCTCATATGAGGTTATTTATCACCTATTATGGGATTTATTTTCTTTTTTTTTAAGCTTCTGCACAAGATAGAAAACTTTCTTTTCTTAGAGATCAACTTGCTCCACGTATGTACGATTACTCGCTATCTAAGTACTCGCACTCTACAAGCTTATCCGCCACGTAGCCATATATCTGCTTGGTCTCCGGTGCCTGCTGTCAGGAAATACCCAAAGTTACTGGCACTTTACAATAAAACAGGAGATGTAGAGACAAACTGCCTTTGGTGTCGTTGTTGTTAACTATATACAACAAAATTGTAGGTACTATTCTAAAGATGCATTAAAAAAACTAATATTGATGCAGAAAACATAAAACTGGAAAACCAGGAATGTCCCAGTGTGACGTTTTGTTGAATCTTTGACAGACGAACCCACAGTTGATCTGGAGCTGTTGAAGAAGACTGATGATGTACAGGAGATGATGTAAGACACAGTGGATGATGACGGCAATGACAACAGTGGAGCTGGTGAGTAAAATGTTTTCTCACCCAACAGGACATCAAATCTCAGCACCACTTTTCCCACAGGCTGACTTTGACATTTAGACCCCAAATTATTACAAAGTGAGACAAAAATGCATATTCTTTTGTTTAAACCTATTTACCAAATACAACCCCAATTACAAATAAGTTGGAATGTCGTGTAAAATGTAATAAAACTAAATGTAATGATTTGCAAATCTCATCTACATTTTTATACCCAGTAGAACATAAACAACATATCAGATGTTGAAACTGAGAGGTTTTTCTCATAATTAGTTTTCCTTCAGAATCAGATTACTAGAAGGAGAAGCAGCTGCTGAGGACCAGAGGATAAACCTCCACCTGCTGAACCTCATCATCTTCAGGACTTCACTGCTGAGAGCTTTACTCAGTGTTCCTGCTGCTTAACAGCTGTTTGATTTCATGGCTCTTCTATTTATTGGGGAAATGTTACATTTGGTTTTCAATCAAGATTTTAGAATTTTGTATTTTAAACTTTTCAAACGTGTTATTACTCAGCTACTCCTTTCATGTCTGTCTGACTTCAGTGCTCTTTACTTTACCTCTGAAGTTTTAGTCACGGCAGGGGCGAAAATCCCGTTTCATAGTTGGGGGGGACAATAAACAGTAACATTTTAGAGAATAAATCCAGGGGGGGACAAGGAATAAAAGTTTGAGCCTTCCTTTAATACAGCATTTTGACATTTTCAACTCTATCTCGCAAACAGGCAGAAGACCTTTCTTAGAGTAATACAAAACAATGGTATTAGGTGGAAGGTGCAATAATACAGCACATCTGACATAATACACTGATACAAAAACCCAAAATCTTAACAAGAATATCTGTCTTATTTCTAGTTAAAATGTCTCATTTTTAGTAAAAAACTATCTCATTACACTTAAAACAGGACTCATCACTGGAAAAAAATAACAATTTTCACCTGTTTCAAGTAGATTTTCACTTAAAATAAGTAGAAAAATCTGCCAGTGGAACAAGATTTTTTTGCTTGTAATGAGAAGATAAATCTTGTCCCACTGGCAGATTTTCCTACTTATTTCAAGTGAAAATTTACTCGAAACAGGTGAAAATTGTCAAATAACAAGTTATTTTTCTGGTGATGACTCTTGTTTTCAGTGTAATGAGATTTTACTGTTTATTATTATTTTCGATTTCGGTTTCGGCCACAAATTTTCATTTTGGTGCATCACTACTAAATACTACTGCATTGTTCCAAAATTATTAATTCTGTCTCAAATTATTCTAGGGGGGGACAGCTTTACTAATGGGGGAGACTTGTCCCCCCCGGGATTTTCGCCCCTGAGTCACGGGACTAGAACCTGGACGAGCTGCCAGAGGCCATAAGTCAGATCATCACAGAGAGCAGCTATCCACCTGTACCCAAGAGTGAGTGAGACATCAGCTCACTAATCCACCTCACTGGGATATAAAGCAGAGATATCGCAATGTCATTGGAGTTAGTGTCAGAAAGTCTTATGTTTCTTTGTTACTTTAATTTGAAATCCACACATTAGCGATATCCCTTCCTTTCTGAGCACATATCTACCGACACTCCAAGTGTATCTGTCTGCGACCTGCAAGACGCCTCAGTCCTTCAGGCTGCAGACACACCCTGCTCGTTGTGTGCAAAGGCAAAAGTAAGTGTAATATGTGCTATTTTGTTGTTCTCAAACTTGCCTAGACATTGAGTGGTTAAACTGCCTGTATAATGGCTGATAATGACCCCAATTGATCAATCAACCGGCAGGCTAAGCATGGGAGATACTAAAACTGTCCGACGCGCACATTAAAATAATAATCACTGTCCAAACAATAAGCTCAAGTTTAAAAAGGGTTTACTATTTCAGTGCATCAATTATCACAATACAGTTCAATACTTGTAATAAATATGTGCAAAATAGCTTAAAGAATGAGCAATCAATTAGTGTGAGTTGATATCAAGATCCAATATGCCTAGTGCGTAGTGCGGTCAACAAAGTATGCTCTCTCCCAGCTCACCCCACCTCCATAAGCCAGCCAGCCTCTCGGCGCGAGCGGAAGAGAAACCTTATTTGTATACGCCCAAAGACCACCCACAGAGACACTCCTACGACAAGGAGCCACTGAGGTGCCTTCATTCATTAAACCCAGCCATCACCCAATCCAGTGCTCAATACTAATGAATTCGGCTCCTACATTCCGGCCCCTAATTAAGCCTGGGCATTAATTACACATGCATAACTATGTAGGAGCTCGATTAACCTTAAAGTTACAATCATTCAAAAAATCAATACAAATTAATAATAATCAATGGAGTCTTCATTCTTCATCCTCTCCTCTCCTCTCTCCATCTGCGAAAAATGAAAATTAAAGAGAGAGAGGGTTTAAAGAGCTCAAGAGCTCCAAGCAAAAAGGGATCATAGAGCATGAGCTCTCCAAGCGAGACCTCAAAAGGCCCAAAGCAATCGACTCCAGCTCGAGTGAACGGAGGCTCGTCAGGTGAAACCCTGTCAAGAGGGAGATCTGCCATCCGTTGATGTCCTGGTACTGCATGCAGTCTACGACAGATGACACACTTAGACAGAGCCTTCCTAATAGCAACGCTGGCTCCTGGGATCCAATATCTCTGATGAAGTACCGACAGCATGTGGTTACGTCCACCATGCCCTGTCACCTGATGAATATGACGCAGAAGGAGGTCGGAAACGTGAAAGTCCCTGGCCAAGATAGCTGGATGTTTTGCCTCCTCTGGCATGGCTGCTCTCCCAAGCCTGCCACCAACCCTTAGAATACCACCCTCAAGAATAGGATTGAGCCGGTACAAATGACTGGTTTTCTTCACGCCTTCTCCTTTCCACAAGCCAGCCATTTCTTCAGGAAACCTCTTCTCTTGACAAAAGCCAATGATGGCAGTTTCTGCGTTGTCAAGCTCTTCAACCGAAAGGAGACCCTTCGCAGCTTGAGTTCTGACAGTCTGCATCTCCTCTCGCAGCTTCTCTTCCTCCAGACCAGACATGACAAGAAGCCTCCACTTCTGAGCCAGCTCCAACAACAGCCTCTTAATCCTGAGCAACCAACCAACCATCTTTCTCAGGCGGAACCGAGACAAGAAGTGACTAATGAACTGCATGACCACATCTGTCTGCTCATTGGCCTGAATCACGTTCACAGACACCGTTTTAACTTCAAGATCTTCCCTCGACAGCCCGAGGTGCTCATCCTGAATGCATTCAGGAAAGTCTTCCTTCGTCTGCTGCTCCCACAGCTGGTCAAGTCTTGCAACTGAAATCCGATTGACTGTTACATCATGACTCATGCAAGCGGTGTTGTTAGTGCAGTCACCTCGAAGAGGACCATTCACCGTCCAACCCAACATGGTTTGAATGGCATAAGGACCACAACCCACACTCCTGACCACCTCCTATGGCTCTAGAGCCCTTGGAACATTGGTTCCAATAAGAAGATCTACCCCTGAGTCAATCGCTGTTATGTTGATGTGTTGAAGGTGCGGCCAATTCCGCAGATCTTCCTGCCTAGGGATGTTGCCTTGGTGGACAGGCATGCAATTCTGCGTGAACAGTTCAGGTAGCTCACAGAAACAATCTGTGTCCAGCCCAGCTACCTCCAAGTCCCTCACAATGTGACTGCTCACGACCTTCTCCTGACCCATTGTCCTTAGGAGAATGTCAGACCTTCTTCCTGAGAGGTTCAGTCGGTTCATAAGCCCTTCTGTGCAAAATGAAGCCGAGCTCCCAGGATCAAGAAAAGCATATGTGACCACTGTAGCATGACCCTTTTTGGACTTCACCCGAACGGGAAGTATGGCAAGAGTGCAGTCACTCTCTCCGGCCCCAGTAAGACCACTGGACTGCACCTTGACCAAAGCACTTCCATCTGCTGTTCCTGTTTGCCCTTTGGCAGACTCTTCCCTGTCTTTGGAGTAAATGTGCAACATAGTAGGGTGTTTCAAGTTGCACACCTTGCACACAAGGCGCTTGTGGCAATCTTTGCTTCTGTGCCCAATGCACATACAGCCAAAGCACACCCCTTTCTCTTTTAAGAAGGACATCTTATCACTGTGTGACCTCTTTGCCAATAGAGAGCACATGTCCAGGGTATGTCCAGCTCCACAAAGCAAGCAAACTCCAACAGGTGGACTGTTCTCCTTCTTTATGGTGTCATTACTACCGTTGACTGAAGCAACAGTGGTCGCAAAGCTACTTCCCTTGGGCCTAGAAAAGGACTGAGGTTTAGTGGGCCTCGCTTCCTTTCTCGATACTGCAGGGGAAGAATCCTGTAAGTCCCCAAAGATTGGATCGCTGGCGATCTTCACCTGCCTTTCAATAAACGTAACTATGTCACGAAAGGTGGCTCTGCGGTGGTTCTTCTCCTGCAAACTGCAGGCAGCATCTCTCCACTTGTCCCTGAGCTTATATGGCAGCTTCTTAATGACAGCCTGCATATTAGCAGGGACATCCAGCTCGTGTGTGGACTCAAACTCTTCAAGAGTGTTGCAGCAAGATCGCAACAAGAAACTGTAAGACTGAAGAGCAGCGATGTCCTCTGACCTAATCGCTGGCCACAAGAAGACCTTTTCCATATACGCAGACGTGATCTTCAGTGGGTCGCCAAAGTGCTGTTGCAGTAAGGACTTGGCTTTAGCATAGCCACTTTCTGCAGACATGTGCTGACAGCTTCGAACCATGTCTTTGGGCTGCCCCTTAGTATACTGCTCAAGATAATAGAGACAATCTTTGGCGCTGTGAGTCTTCTCTTCGATGCTGTGTTCAAAAGCTCTGATGAAGGTTTGATACTCCAAGGGATCACCATAAAAGACCTGAATGTCGCGCCTAGGAAGAAAGAATAATGACTGTTGTTCAGCCAGCAAAGAGGTGATCTGGTTTTGCCTCTCCAAGACAGAAATCAGCTGACCATGATTAGAACCTCCCTGCTCTACAGGAGCATGCTGGTCTGACTGAGCTGACTGCAGCTGCTGCGACTGAGGATGATCTTCATAGGCTGCACTTTGTAGCACCTCAAGTCTGGGCCTCTGGTGCAGATGGTCTAAAGCAGATTGAGACAGCAGCCCCACATTCTTCTTAGACTGAGGGTCAAGGAAAGATGAACGTGGCTGCTTAGGCCTAGCATCCACAAGATGTAAACGTGACTGTGGTAAACCTGTTGAGGCAGGCTGAGATGACTGCCTCACTGACACAGGGAAAAAGGTCTCAGCATCAGCGTCCAGCGCACGAGGAACCTTTTGTGTCCTCTTATCAAGGTAGGAATTCATCCCATCTGCCCCGCTAGATACAGACACTCGCGAGGTGCTCGAGACTTTCAAGTAGCTTATTTTAGCTGCTGATGCTGCTATCTCCATATCCAGGTCCAACTTCTCTTTCTTCTTCTTAAGCTGCACTTCTTCTTCTTCAAGAGCATGTTTCTCCTTTAGCAGATGCTGACGAGCTAGTAATGCTGCCATTTCTGCTTCTGCAATAACACGTGCAGATGCAGTAGATGAGGTAATGGACCTACACCTACTTCCTGCAGTGCTCCTTTTCTTTAATGACTCAACTGCAACATTAGAAATACTGTCATCGGGGTTAACGTCGTCAAAAGCAACAGAGGTTCCCACCTCAGGAATCTGTTCTGAAACACAAACATCAATATCATTATTCACAGCAAGTGTTCCAACCATGTGTGACTGAGATGAGGCAGAGATAACATCCTCATGTAACTGCAGTGCACCTTGCATTTGGCTATTTATTTCTAAGAGCCATGTGTTTGCATTTTCAATGAAAGCAACTTTGTTTTTGTGCACTTTTGCAAACCAAGTATTTTGTCTTTCACGTTCCTCTGTATGGAGCAATGAAATGACAGAATCATGAAGTTGCCTTGCTTCATCATACAGTGCAGACACAGTGTGAAGATGGAGTGTAACAGACTGAGCATTATCAACATTATTCATAAGCCCATTAAGTTCTTTTAAAAGAGCTTCAATCTTGTTAACCTTAGATTTTCTTTCCTTTTGAAGATATTCAATTTTGTTTGCCAATGCTTTGGCAGTGAGCATCGATTGTCTTTTCTGCTCATTTGTATCAACATTAGAAGCAGGCCTTGAACTTGAACTCATTTTGCATAAAAATGTTTAAAGTCAAATTCAAAATCCAAACAAAGCCAAATGAGGAGAAAATTCTGGAGACCAACAAAAAACATTCACACTCAAGTCAAAAAACAGCATACACAGCCAGAGTGAGTGTGTGTGTGTGTGTGTGTGTGTGTGTGTGTGTGTGTGTGTGTGTGTGTGTGTGTGTGTGTGTGTGTGTGTGTGTGTGTGTGTGTGTGTGTGTGTGTGTGTGTGTGTGTGTGTGTGTGTGTGTGTGTGTGTGTGTGTGTGTGTGTGTGTGTGTGTGTGTGTGTGTGTGTGTGTGTGTGTGTGTGTGTGTGTGTGTGTGTGTGTGTGTGTGTGTGTGTGTGTCAAAGCTATTGTTCCCACCTAAACTGCCTAACCAAAATCTAGACTATCAATGCAACCCTATGTCTTCAACATGAAACGATGGGTATTTATGTGCCTAAATATCTCACTTGTGAGACGGCACTCCCGGGCCGACCCAACCAGAGCCTTTTAAATGCGGGCCGAGCCCGTACATGCACAGAAAATAACAAACCAATAGCCTATAACCGGAGCCATAGGCTAAAGCAGCTTGTCCTAACGGGGAACAATAGCGTAAATGCGCCTTTATGCGTATGAATGTGTGTATGCGCCCGCGCGCATAATCAATGTGAGTATTTGTGTGAATGGCTTGCGTGCCACAGCTGTGTTTCGGCTATGTGTGCTCTGCCGCAGCCACACAGACAGGTTATGAATGAATCAAAAGGAGAGGACGTGTGAATGCGACAGTGAATGAATGAATCAAAAGGAGAGGACGTGTGAATGACAGTGAATGAATTAATGAAACCTTAATGCTGCTGACGCGCGCGCCCGCGCGCGTTCGTTTCTTGGTTTGAAGCGCTGCAAACAAACAGGAATAGGACGCCAACTCGAACTTTCCGTGGATCAACGCTTCAAGAACACTTTTGTTGACTATATAATGGCTGATAATGACCCCAATTGATCAATCAACCGGCAGGCTAAGCATGGGAGATACTAAAACTGTCCGACGCGCACATTAAAATAATAATCACTGTCCAAACAATAAGCTCAAGTTTAAAAAGGGTTTACTATTTCAGTGCATCAATTATCACAATACAGTTCAATACTTGTAATAAATATGTGCAAAATAGCTTAAAGAATGAGCAATCAATTAGTGTGAGTTGATATCAAGATCCAATATGCCTAGTGCGTAGTGCGGTCAACAAAGTATGCTCTCTCCCAGCTCACCCCACCTCCATAAGCCAGCCAGCCTCTCGGCGCGAGCGGAAGAGAAACCTTATTTGTATACGCCCAAAGACCACCCACAGAGACACTCCTACGACAAGGAGCCACTGAGGTGCCTTCATTCATTAAACCCAGCCATCACCCAATCCAGTGCTCAATACTAATGAATTCGGCTCCTACAGCCTGAATATACTGCGTTTATGTGAATACCTCTGTTAGTTTTAGTAGTTAATGAATTTAGATAATATTTTTTTAATAACTCTCAAGTTCATAGTTATTCAACCCGACAGGTTAAGAAACTTCATCTTCCATTGTATAAAACATCCTGTGGTCAGATTTCTATTAAATACTGTGCAGTTATCATGTGGAACAATTAAATACATTTAATTGATTTATCTTTGTCACTGTCCATGTACAAAAAGAAACTTAAGAATGCTCCGCTCTCTAAATCATTTGATTTAGAATAATAGGACTCCCTATTTTTCTTTCACTTTTTCCTTTACAAGAAATGTTCAGTTTTTGCATTTAATATGTAATTGTGATTTTTATATTTGTTAATATTTTAACTTTAGTATATTGTTTGGGTCTGGTTTTCATATAAGCCTATATAGGCTTCTAACCACTGCTCACACATATTTCTTGTTTTGTTTTTAAAATATTTTCCTTAGGTGAAATTTTTCTTGTTTTGTGTTTTTTTTTTCTTCATCCTTGTATTTGTGTGAAACAAAATAAAGAAAGAACTTGACATCTTGCAGTGTGATGTTTACGCAGTTTATTTAGCCTCTTTAAGTGTTAATTCCTACCGCTGTTCATGCGTCCCTCACTGAGAGGACGCGGTGTAGTTGCGGTCTGTGTCCACTAGATGGAGCCACAGACCCACACATTCATTCAAATCATCTATCATTTCAATACTAACCTTTTAAGTGACTGCATTTTTGTTCATTCATTGCGTGTTTGGTGTATTAACTTAATCTTTTCCGAAACCAAAAATGTAAATGTTTTTCATTTAGTTATTCATACAATTGTACAGCGTTAATATTGTTTGTATTTTGTTTCTTGTATAGACCACACATGCTCATATATAGATGTCCATCACCATCCTGTAAACTAATGTCAAAACTAATGTGTGCTTGGAGATGTTTCATCGTGTCCTTCTCTCTGGTCGGACTCTGTCAAAGGAAACTATCTAACCAGCAACATCCACCAGAGTCCCACCGTGATTCTGTGTGGATTTGAAATTGAGAAATGTAGTGAAAAGTAAAATGTTTGAAGTTTAGATCTTAATATTTCAATATTTGTACAGTTAAAGCATTTGAAAATGAGGATGTTTTTCAGTGATTGGTTCCTGAAAAGAGGTATGTGAGGTATTCGGTGAAATTATGGAAGAATTCATTTTACAGTCTCTGCAACACAGAACTTGAAGTGAAAAAAGCTACTGACATTTGTAGAAAAGTAAAGTTTTTGAAGATTAGATCTTAATATTTCAATATTTGTACAGTTAAATTGTTTGAAATTGAGTGTGCCTGTAGTGATTGTAGTTGTGAAGAGAGGTATGTGAGGTATTAGGTAAAATTATGGAAGAATTAATTTTTACAGTCTCTGCAACACATAACCTGAAGTAAAAAAATGAAAGTGTTTCATCCTTTTCTTTTATAGTAAGAGTGTGTAAATATTACGGTGGAAGTATGGGTGTAATCAAGGTAATGAAAAAATATATTAAAAATCTGCATTATCTCAAACTCAGTACTTCATATCTTTCTGTTTTTGAGCCGCTTTCATTCATTCATTTGCCGTAAAGACTGAAATCGGAAGGACATGAAATCTAGATTTATGCCGCGTTCCATTTGTCCTCGGAAGTGGGGATTTCCCAGTTCCCAGTCGGAATTTTCAACTGGAACGCCCATCGAAGTGGGATTTCCCACTGGGAAAGTGGGAGAGTCTTCACCACCCCCGAGTTCACATTCCAAGATGGCTGCCCCGGTTGTAAACAGTAGAAGAGAGCTCTGTAAAAATTCGTAGCACTTCATTCTAGTTTTGGTCACACTAAATCAGTCGTATACAAGTATTGTTCGGCATATATATGCTGCTATAGTGTAATTTACATTTTTCATGTAGTATATGCGAACTACAAACTTGTTTACCTACTTTGTAACTGGAACGCTGATAACTCGGCTGTGACGTCATTCCCAGTTGCGAGTTCCGACTTCCGAGGTAAATGGAACACAGCATTAGGAGCGGCTGATTTCACCACGGAAATACGAATCACGGCTGGATTGACCGCAGTTCAAAAATCTCTGCTCTCATTTTCATTGTTAAAGGAGTCTTACTTTACCGCAATACAGAATAAAATGTTTTCTAACATAACATGGTGGTTTATGGAATAGGAATGGAGGCAAAGAGAAAAATATATTTTGTTTGCAGAAGTGTTTCGGGGGGGGGTCTTTAATTTTTAACACTGCGTCAAAGTGAAACTTCAGTGAAGCCGTCACTGAAGTTTCACTTTCACTCTCAGTCATAACTCGACACTCCGTCGAAAACGAAGCATCTGCTCCTCCCTTTTCTCTTTTAGGGACAGTTTTGCTTTTATTTTAAGTGTATTTATTTCCTCAGTATTAAATTTTTCAACTCAGCTATGAATAATTATATATTTTTCGTCGTCATATTCATGTTTTCATGTAGGCCTACAACGTCCGCTGTCTCTGGTAAGTTTGGCTTCGTGTAATTCTACCGTGTTTTGGGGATAAATGGAGCCTGATTTATAAAAGTGTATATTTTAGATTTGAACTTCGTGCGAAAAATGATGGTGATGATAATAATAGTAAAAATCTATAGAGGGATTTAAGGTTGTGTGAGTCGTTGCTCGCATAGACATAGCCTATAGCCTACGTATATATGTCTATGGTTGCTCGGAGGACTCGGGCAAAGATCTGAAACAATGGATCTATAATATTGTCTGGAACTCCTCATTTCTTTTACTTTAAACTGTTTCCGGTGTTCAGCCAAGTTATCCTACCCGTCGCCGCCATATTGGATGTGGCAAGACTGCGCTGTAAACTAATACCATAGACATACGTAGACGCCTCATCGAGTGGTCTCGCCCGCTGCTGCGATACGTCAACGTCGCCGCCATATTGGATGTGGCAAGACTGCGCTGTAAATTAATACAAATAAATGGACTTATTTTCATAAAGTGTCTTTCTACAAAGAAATGTACGTTTTACGTATCATCTATTCATTGACACACCTTGGCTGATGTGGACATACAGAGCATAGGAGGCTATTTCAGCTGCTATATGGTTGGCTGTCTGTACAGTCATGCAAGTTCAATGCTATTAAAGAACACGGTTTTTCATATAAAATAAACACATTTTTATGCAGTTTAGAAGTTTTGGGGCTTTTTTTTGGCTCCTGCGCTGCTGAAATCGGGGCGTCCTTTATTTCTATTTCTGAAAGGTGGCAACCCTAGGTGCAAAATATGCCGTGAGCATCCCAATCTGGCCGATAAAAACTGTAATTTACTTATACTGACTCTACAGACTAACACGCACCATAATTTGTTAATTCATCTTTATAAGTGAATAAATATAGTTTTGCCTATAACTTATTCCTGCATCCCTCTTTTATCGATCCGGCGAAACGGGTCACCGCGTTTTTGGAGCCCCAAGTCACATATCCAGGGGCTCCTCTGAGCACCAGACCAAAAGAATTATGTGCAGCCCATATATATATATATATATATATATATATATATATATATATATGTGTGTGTGTGTGTGTGTGTGTGTGTGTAAGTAGATATATACATAGATATAGAGCAGATGCAGTATAGTGTAAATAAGTATATTTATATAAATATTTATATGGGCATGTGTGTACAAATATATATAGAAATATTCAACTATGTGTATGTATAATAATAATAATAATAATACTGTTATTTAGCAGTGTGAGTACAGTGTGTGAGTATTTATAAATACAGGTTAAATGATCAGTGAATGGGGGTAGGATTAAATAAGTTAAAACTTCTTCCTACTCCTTTTTTGGCACATGTAATTTAAGATAGCAAGTGTTAAAAGATGACATTCTTTATTTTGTTGTTTTGTTTTCTTAAACTTCTCATGAAGTGTTGTTTTTTTTTACATGTACAAAAATAAAATAAATCAAATCAAATATGTTTCTCTATTTTTATTATTTTTGTGAGGGGGGATATATATTGTTTTTCGGCACTACCTTGTTCTCTATAGCTGATATAACATGAATTACTCCTATGTGGGATCAATAAAGTTCTTATTTTTGCCATCTGAGAAAATAAAATATATTATATTTGGTGCCTAACTGTTTCCCAAGTATATTAGTGCGTGTGTGAATGAATAAATGATACGTAAAACGTACATTTCTTTGTAGAAAGGCTCTTTATGAAAATAAGTCCATTTACTTGTATTAGTCATAGACATATAAACATAGACGCCCCATCAAGCGCTGAGCCGTACGTCAACGTCGCCGCCATACTGGATGTGGCAAGACTGCGCTGTAAACTAATACAGCGGGGCGTCGCGTCGAGCTGCGTGACATCGGACGCTCTCTGTCCACACTGAAACCGTTAAACTCGGGCCAGTTAGGACAGTCCAGGGGTTAATTTGTGCCGGATCCGGCACCTCTCGATTTTGGCCTCCCTGTGTTCCGGGACTTATTTGGGCAGATCCGGCACCTCTCGTATATATTTGATGCATTTAAATGCATTATGCTCAAAAAATTTCCCGGGGGGGAACGCAATCCCTAGAGACATGGCCCACAGGCTGAATTTCTGATTTATGTAGAAAAAACAAGCTTTTGATTGTTTTTAAGCCATTCAAGGCCTGTTTAAAATATACATTAAATGCCATAATAGGTCTCCTTTAAAGAGCTGTGTATGATATTATCTTTATTTTACAGATGAAGCAGACCCCTACAGGAAGCTGGGCTCCTCATTTGTCCTCTGTTCAGACTACGTGGCTCCTCCAATCACCAGCATAACTTGGAAACATGGACAGGACATCGCTGTGGACTGGTTTAACGGAATGAATGTCACCTGCTATCGTATTTTTAAAGGTACATTCACACATTATTTAACTAAAGTAAACGTCAAATGCCAAGAATAATAAGTCAGGGTGCCTAAGTGTTTAAGAGGTTCCTAAGAATGTAAAACTAAACTCGCTAATGATTATATCTTTATCAGTTGAACTACACATTTTGTTTTTATTAATCTAATTAACTTTTCCTTTTAATAACTATAATTATAATGTTTTTATTGCCAATAATTGATAATTCCATTATTTACAATGTTACTCATTTGGTTTTCAGTGGGAAAACAACTTAAATCCAGTTAAACCTTAAAATTGTTTTGGGTTTGTGTTAGAATGGCCACAAATTCGACATAAAATTGGTTGAACCTTGGAAAAAAAGGGTTTTAGGGGCCTCACTTGCTGCTTTCCCACCATTGATTCAGGTCGAGTTGACCCTTTAAACTCATAACTGCCCTTGAACTTAATTCACTCGCACAAAAACACTTCCTGGTCACACCGTTGGGGTGATGGATCCGCTGTGCTTCCTCTCTGCCCTGCCCATACACCCAGTGGCGGTCCTAGCCATTTGGGGGCCCCAGGCGAAATTATCTGGGAGGCCCATCGAACCCTTACTTTTAACAATGAGTTTCAGATAACACACCATTGTATATCAAAAAGCAAAGTATTTATTTAAAGAATATTTTAAAAGAGAGGTCTGAGTGAGGGATAGATATCTGAGTGTGTGTGTGTGTGAGTGAGTGAGTGAGCCTTTGATTTGGCCTCTTCCTTTTTCTTCCTTTTGGAAGCGCCACTTTCATAGTGGCGCTTCATTTCGCTAATTTCAAAAGTTTGTTCAACTTCTCACAACTCGCTTCCCCGCTAGCTTGAGTGTAGCATTTCACTTCCGTCTTTCAGAAACAGCACGTTCGCGGTGCCACCCACTGCGCAGATGTGCGCAGCCACCACTGAGGGATCACAATGCATTCTGCATTGTAATTGCGCCGTGCGCAGATATGAACATCATGAACATGGGGAATGTTTTGGAACAGTTGTCTCGCGCACATGATGGCATGGATGCAGTGCTTTAAGTGGACAAAAATAAGTGCCGGTACTCCCCTTATTCAACTCATGTCAGGTAAATTAGGCGGTGGGTAACAGCAGATGATTAAGTGATATATTTAAATACTAGGACATTATCCTGATTTTTAAAAAGAAAATTGTTTCATTGAATTTTCCAAACAAATTATGTGTACACAAGAAAACGCTCACATTCACTGGTAGACAGTACTCAAGTTGTAAAAAAAGAAATCAGGGGGGATGGTGGATTTTATCATATGGGGACAGATAATTTGTCCTGATTACAAATAATATAATATATTACAAATAATAGCAGTGACCAAAACAGCTGCAGAAAAACTGCAGGAATGACATAGCAGCAGTTAAATGCAGCCTTCTGTAAGCTTTAAATATCCACTGGGCTTACATCAAATACATCAAAACACAACAATAAAAAACACTTTTCTGAACTTATCAATATGACTCTGTCCTTCACAGGATAAGTAACATGGATCACTGCAAAAACTCACAATCTTAAGAAGAATATTTGTCTTATTTCTAGTTAAAATGTCTCATTTTAGTAAAAAAAATCTCATTACACTTAAAACAAGACTCATCACTGGAAAAAACAACAATTTTCACCTGTTTCAAGTAGATTTTCACTTAAAATAAGTAGAAAAATCTGCCAGTGGAACAAGATTTTTTTGCTTGTAATAAGAAGATAAATCTTCCCAATGGCAGATTTTTCTACTTATTTCAAGAGAAAATTTACTTGAAACAGATGAAAATGGTCAAATAAGTTATTTTTCTGGTGTTATTTTTCTGGTGATGACTCTAAATGCTGAAAAAGCAGTAAAACCACATTCATTTTTATTTCAGGGGGGATGATTTTGACCGTTTTTATTTCAAGAGGGGGGGGGGGGGTGATTTTGATTTTGATGGACAGCTTTTAGCAGAGGTTTCTCCTCCTCTCCACTTTTAAAGAAAGATTAAAATATGTTCTTCGTTCTTCGCGTTCTTTTTATTGCTTTCTGGCACACTCTCGACTCCCGGGACCTCCGTAAACTGATTTATGGTTCTGCGTTACACCAACGCAGAACCACGCCGTTGTTACGCGGCGACGCGCAGGTATGTTGCGCGTCGCCGCGTCCATACGGCGTAGGCTCTACGGCGATTTAGCGCGGAACCATAAATCAGGCTTTACGAGTGAACGTCTCATGAGGGGCAGTCGCGTTGCGACGCCACTGTAGCCAAATCACAAGGAGAGAACAGAGAACTGTGAGCTCATGAGAAGTCCCGGTACACCGTAAAAAGTCCCGGTACGCCAGAGGCTAATACTGAGAAGTGGGGGTACTCCGTACCGCTGCGCACCAGCCCACTTAAAGCACTGCATGGATGGAATATTCCATTTTAACGCGAAAGGGAGGGGGTGTGCACGGATTCTGTATTTCTCTGTATTTTATTGTGTTGTTTTTGCTTGTGATTTAAACGTACAAAATTAGAATTTATAAACACATGGATGGGGCTCACTCCACACTCCAGGGGCCCCCAATTAGACTAACAGCTGTACGGGGAGTGTGTGGGCAGCTGCTCTGGGGGCCCCTATGTATGGGGAAGTTTAGTGGGGCCCCAGGCGGTTGCCTAGCAACGCCTCAATACAAAGACCGCCACTGCATACACCCAATTCTTTAAAGGTCCAATAGAAAGCAGGCTGTTTTAATGAGTTTTCTGAGGTCTCTAAATAGGGTACGTAATGTTATTCTGACCAAAGGTTTCCTACATTTACTTTACGTGCCCCACTTCCATCCCTGTGACTGGTCCTCTGATCAGAAGCTGTTGATCCGGCCATCAACAGTTGAATACGTTACACACTGATTGGTTGTTAGTGTCGGTGAGCTGGGGTGGTGATTGGTCGGTTTACAGTGAAGCTACGTGTCCAAGATAGAAATTGACAAATGTCACTCAGTGAAGTTGTCGGGAGTTACAACTGGAAATGAATGCATCAGTGTCTTATCAAGTTCCATTTATTATTATTATTGTCATTATTATTTACACTGAATACAGGCTTATACTTTCCTGAGTTTACGGGTATATTGTCTGATGTATGAAATTGGGTTCAAGGTCAAGGTTAGCCCAAGGTCAAATGTAAAATGTTTGTCTATCTAACATTGTGACTAATTTAGCCACATGCTAACTAGGGCTGTTCGATTATTCGATTTTAAATCGTAATCGCGATTATGTAATTAGAACGATGTTAAAACGTGAAACTCGTAAAATCGATTTTTCACTTTTTTTTTTTTTTTTTTTTTACCTTGTCTGCACACATATTAATGATTGATACCATATTAATGATTGATGGAAATACCTCTCAATACCTGCGACAAGTGCCCCATCGGAGAGGCTCTTTAGTGTAGGAGGGGGCGTTGTAACATGCCACCGGGCATCCCTCAAGCCAGATGCGCTAGACCGGCTCGTGTTCCTTGCAAAAAACTTGCAAATGTGAATAGCAAATGTAATGACTGACATTACACACCTCTACCTCCTTCATGGGTTGCATTATTATTTAGCATGCAAAGACCCAGTTTAGTTTAATTAGAAAATGTCTTGTTTTATTTAATTGGAAATATTATATATATATATACTGTATGTTTGCAAGTGCTGATTTGCTGATTTTTTTTTCAGAGATAAAACTTTATATTTTATTATATTTTTTAAAAAAATTTTCAACTTATTTTACAGAGTTTTGCACTTTATTCATTCATTTTTGGTTTAATAAGAGCAAAGTTTGCACTTAAAGCCCAATGGGGCAAATGTTCAATAAAAAAACAGCATATTTGAAATCATTTCTTTGCCTTTTGTCAATTCACAAAATAATCGTAATCGTAATCGAAAATCGGATTTTGAGAGAAAAAAATCGAGATTTTATTTTTGAGCAAAATCGAACAGCCCTAATGCTAACTGACTCTGCATTGGGTTCATAGCAGCGGCGATGCCAGGATTTCTGTTCTGGGTGGGCCAATGTCATTTTGGATGAGCCTTTAATTAATTACAGGCTACTGACATGGAGCTGAAAATCCCAACTTGATCGTGTCCGTAGTGCCTGAGAGCCTAGTGCGTTAATGCTGAGACACGAGCTGTTGCTGTGGGATTTGACAGCGCAGTGCCGCTCTCTCTCCTGTTAAAAGTTCTGCATGTCTTCCTATAAGTCAGCTGTGCTACCGTGTTGATAGTCTGATAATCCTCAACTCAGCAGAAAGTGCACTTGTGTTTGCTGATTTTATTTTATTTATTTAATTTTTTGTCAGGTCTACCCAAATAAGTCAATATAATGTGTTGTAAAAGTCTCAGTTTCAGTATTTGGCATTGGATCATTTTTCAACTAAATATTTAAATTGTGAAATTTGCAAATGAAGGAAATGACAATAGGACTTAAAGGGGACCTATTATGAAAAACACGTTTTTTTTCTTGTTTTAACATATATAAAGTGGTCTCCCCTCACCCTGCCAGCACAGGGGAGACAAAATACCATGAATTTCTGCAAGGTCTCTGACCCCCGCCTTACAGAATCCCCCAGTGTCACGTGGTTTTTTTTTGAGCCGATTAAAATCTGCTCCCGTCGTGACGTCACGACAGGAGCAGATTTCCATAGGTTCAGCCTCCGCTGCTGAAACCACGCCCACAACCAGCTCTCTACGCAGGCTGGAGCGGTTCTTCCTTGAGCCAGTCGGACGCGGCGCCGCGGATCCAGGTTAAATCATCCAGGTTCCCGGGTGGTTTGGGAGCTGGGTCATCGGGGGTCCGTCCCAGGTCGGACCAGCTTCACCCTCCGAGATTTTCAGCGAAATCTGTCGGTTTGATCACCGGTAACGGGCGATGCGCCCCGGAGCCACGCCGGGCGCCCGGCGTAGCTCCGGGGCCAGCGTTCAGCATCCACCGGGCAGATCCGGCTGAAATAGTGCATAAATGTTATTTATATACAACTCATATTTTATTTTTTTAACAATAAAGTTGCCATTTGTGAAAATTCAGTGTTGTGATTTATTTACAGGCTCGGGCTGCTCTGGCGGAGCGAGGTTTATTCTCCTCCCCTGCTACACGTCATTCAGGGAGCCAATCAGCACAGAGCCTCATTATCATACCCCCCCCTCCCTTAGAATGGAGCACAGAAAAAGAGGTTACAAGCAGTAAAACTAGAGACATGGCCCACAGGCTGGATTCCTGATTTATGTAGAAAAAACAAGCTTTAGATTGTTTTTAAGACATTCAAGGCCTGTTTAAAATATACATTAAATGCCATAATATGTCCCCTTTAAGTTTCACTGCATGTCTGTCAGACTTGTCAAACTTTATGACAAGGTAAAGCTGGTTTTACATTCAATGGGAACCTTAATAGGTGAGATATCCTGAACGTGGCTCACAAATGTTGAAAAAAAGTTTTTTCGTTAAACGAACTGAACCAAATAACTTACAAAGTGACAAACGCACAACTTCTTTCATAATTTACACAAAAGTAAATCGTTATGCTGCCCTGTAATGCGAGTGCATTGCACTGCAATGCAGTGCAAGTGAACGTAGTAGCAGCCAACAGTGAACAGGAGTCTTCAGTGATAATCAGCAGCTTAAACTGTCAAAATCCAGCTCCATGTGTCCAAGAGCAATGGCAAACTGTAGACCACTTACAAAGAATAAAAAATGCCTTAAAAACAGCCTTCAGTTATTAGTAAGGAAACTTTTAGGACACAAAGATTTTCAGAGGAGTTTATTCTGGTCACTTATTCAGATCGACTGTCTTTTGGAGGACAGAAAACGTTGCATTAAATCGCGGGTGTTCATCATGTGCTGTTTCTTGTTCAGTAAATAATGGCATGGTGTAATGTATAATGTCTTGGAAGAGCCAGAAGAATGCCCCGATAATTAAATCTTACAATGGACTTTATTGTTTGTTGACTTAAAAATAATTTTCAAATCTTTAAAAACCAGTCACAGGAAGATAAATGACATTAAAACACCTTAATTATGGCATCTGTCATATTTTCAGACCACTGTTACTTGAATACAACATCTGGATGTCTGACGCTCTCCAACGTGACTCCTGAACACAGCGGCCGCTACACGCCAGAGATCAGCGACAAAGTCAAAGACCCCATTGAAATCAAGATCATCTGTAAGTGGAGGAATTTAGTCTCAAGCTTGGCTGCTTTTGTTTGCTTTTAATCTGATTTCAAAAACATTTTCATGTGTTGTCCTCCTGTCAGCTCCAGTCCCCAAACCCACTGTTTCCTCAGACTGCAACGATGAAAAGACCCAGTGTAATCTGACCTGTGAAGGCATCATCACTGATAACCATGGACCAGTCAAGTCTAGCTGGATACTTGGTGACAACAATGTTACTGGAACCAAGACGTTTCAAATAACACAGGTACAAGCGTTTTCGTCTATGAATATTTATTTCTGGTAAATAAGCCTCTACTGCTAAAGTATACGTGCTTACTCTTTTTTTACTAATCTAAATATTCCAACAGCAGCCGATGGAAACTCAAATTACTTCATGTCTTTTGTTGTCAAAATTTGAATCAAATATAGGGCGAAACCGTTTGCATATAACAAACCCTCCACTCATCGGTTTTCCAAAAAACTGTATTTAAATCAAGTTGTAACCATCTAAGTTCCAGGATGAGATTTGTTGCAGTTCCTCGACTAGCTGCAAAAGCAAATCAATCTCCTCGGTCAAACGTCTGCCAGCAGCTCTGCAGACCAGGGATCAGTTGATCTGATTGAAATACGGTGGACGTGTTGTCATTGGCTTCCCAAGCCTCATGTCTGAGCTCATTATTAAGAAAAAGAGGCTTCTTAAGGGGGTCTTTAAAAACGAATATGTCACGTGACTGAATCCCTTGTCCAATGTTTTTTTTACAGGCTATGGTATATGTAATGTTTCGGGGTGCTGGGCTACGCTATATTGGCAAGAACTGACTAATTGTGCTTAAACCAAACATTAGTAAATGGGCAGAATGAACCAGTCTGACAGCCAGCTGGGATACATCCACCTTAACCTCCGTCATCAGAAGATGGCTATTTTGTTTGGTGTTTTTAACCTACGATCATGACCAGGGGCGTTTCTTGGGACTGAGAACATTGGGGGCTGAGCCCAGACCCTTATAGCGAAGCCTATAGGATCCTACCTGGGGAAAAAGGCTCAATGCTTTCTTGAGCCTTATTGTGTCTTGTCTACAGCCAAACACTGCCAAAATGTACCAGAATAAAACATATTATATTGATAGAAACAGGATGATTCGCTTATAGATAACACAGGAATTAAAGCAAAAAGAGGTTGCCACCTTTCAGAAATAGAAATAAAGGACGCCCCGATTTCAGCAGCGCAGGAGCCAAAAAAACCCCCAAAACTTCTAAACTGCATAAAAATGTGTTTATTTTATATGAAAAAACGTGTTCTTTAATAGCATTGAACTTGCATGACTGTACAGACAGCCAACCATATAGCAGCTGAAATAGCCGCCTATGCTATGTATGTCCACATCAGCCAAGGTGTAGAATATTGCTTCAGGTGAAGAATATGGTGTAAAAGTTAATTTATTTCAATAATTCAACTAGAATATGGTGTAAAAGTTAACTTATTTCAATAATTCAACTAGAATATGGTGTAAAAGTTAACTTATTTCAATAATTCAACTAGAATATGGTGTAAAAGTTAACTTATTTCAATAATTCAACTAGAATATGGTGTAAAAGTTAACTTATTTCAATAATTCAACTAGAATATGGTGTAAAAGTTAACTTATTTCAATAATTCAACTAGAATATGGCGTAAAAGTTAATTTATTTCAATAATTCAACTAGAATTTGGTGTAAAAGTTAACTTATTTCAATAATTCAACTAGAATATGGAGTAAAAGTTAATTTATTTCAATAATTCAACTAGAATTTGGTGTAAAAGTTAACTTATTTCAATAATTCAACTAGAATATGGTGTAAAAGTTAATTTATTTCAATAATTCAACTTAAAAGGTGAAACTAATATAACCTAGTCTTATTACATGCAAAGCAAGATAAACTGAACCTTTTATTTGTTATAATTTTGATGATGGAATTTTTGAATTATTGATTTCATAAAATATTCTCTAATTTATTTTTTATTTGGGGTTTTCATAAACTTTGAGCCATAATCAGAGAGCAGCGTCTTGTTGGTGCAGCAAACTGCTGCACGCAGTGACGGACACTGGCTGATTTATGGTTCCGCGTTGCACCAACGCAGAACTTACAGCGTATAATAAGCGGGGATGTTAACGTACGGTGCGCGTCGCCGCGTACCCTACACCGACGATTTAACGCGGAACCATAAATCAGGCTTAACGCGGGCGAATTTGTCAGTTTTCTTTTCGTCTTTTCAACTGAGCACGCAAACACAAACTGAGGGTGCAATGCTTGCTTATGCACCCTCTTAGAACCGGGCCTGGCATAATATATGTCCGTATTGGTTCAATACGGAACTTTTAATTCCCAATTCCCAAGCCCTACCTGGAGGTGAAGCCCGAGTCCTCCCGGCTGTCTGGCACATATAAAGATCTGGGCACAGACACAGCAGGTCCTGTTGTCCCGCCACAAAGATTTTGCTGGCCTTAATGTTTCCTGTGGTTTATTTTGTTCATTATTGTTAAATTTAGTGTTGATGTGTGTGTGACAGACGTGTGTATGGGGCGTTAATGAAAATACGGGACAAATAGAGTCCCGTATTAGTTCAATACGGGACGCAATCCATCTCTCTGATTGGTCTTGGTGTCTCGACGTCATCCCCTATTGCATCCACTGATAATGGAAAACTACAACTTCTTTAGTGACTCGTAATGTACAGTTATGATTTTTTTCTTCTGAAGTTGAATTATCCGGGGCTAAAGAAAAAACGTCCGGGGCTGAAGCCCCGGATGCCCAGGCCAGGCGACGCCACTGATCATGACTAACGTCACCTCACATTCATAATGATCAGGGGCCTCATTTATAAAAGAGTGCGCAGGATTCATACTAAAAGTGCACGTAAAGCCAAAAGCTGAAAATGGCGGGCGCAAAAATTTTTTATAAATTTTTTAAAACCGCGTGCACGCACGCTTGCACGCAATGTTCGCTTTATAAATCACAGTCCAGCTGGAAGGTTGCGCAGCTGAATTCGGCTCATATCCCGCCCTCTACACGCCCACTTTTTACCATAAATGGGCAATGCAAAGTAGTATTTGCATATGAATGAGCAGGGCTTTCCACAAGCGCCGGCTGCCGGCCATATAGCTGACTACTCGAGTAGGTCCAGCCGGCTACTTTAATGACGCTTATTTTTATAGCCTATAAATATTATTTTTCGATTTTAATAAAATTAAATGTTTTTCTCTTAGACTGACAATAATGTCAAACTGAACCGCACTCATTAAAGTTGTGATTCGCTCTGCTTGTACCACAAATTACTTTGATCACCGCCGACTTCATAGAGAAACTCCGCGGCCCCGTCATGCGGTGTGTGTGTGTGCGTGCGTGTGTGTGTGTGCGCGCTCAGCGGAGTGAATGTGTCGGAACTCGGATCAACAAGCAGAGCTCACCAGATGATTCTTTTGTCACCATAAAAACGGTACGTCCTTACTTACTCAGGCTATCCACTACAACATTTAATCAGTTTAATCAGTTCGTATTAAAAAAGAGAGATGCCAAAAGAAAGCCTAACCGCGTTGCATCGTTTAGCCCAAAACGTTCTACCGGTAATCTAGTCTTCTCTTTAAGCGTTCAATTAGCACCACCTGCGACACGTGAGTATGTATTTTCATACACTTCAATAGTTACACTAATGAATAAAAGAAGATGCAATGGCGAGTGAGTTGTAATAATAATGATAATACAGTGTTTCCTACAATTGTACAGGCTTGGCAGGGCGCCAGGCCAATGAGGCCAGAAAAGAAAAAAAATAATATGCAAAAAATAAGCGACGTATCTATCCATTCATTCAGAAATCAATAATCATTTCCATTTGGGAGCCTCTGTGCGGCGCTGAATATGCAATGCGATGTTTTGCGGTGTGCTTCTCATTGAAATGACTGGAGGCAACACGTTGCGGCAGTGAGTGAAGCCTGAATTATGGATCTGTGTTAAATCGCCGCGTACCCTACGCCGTAGGCTCTGCGTTGGTGTAACGCGGAACCATAAATCAGCCTTAAGTCCCTTTATGCTAATACTGTGAGAAATAACCTCTCATAATAGCGGTACTACAGTTAATACATGTAATAAATGCTCCTACTGCCGTTTCTGCTGGCTACTGAGTTCCGTAAGTGGCGAGCAGTGTTGTGCTAGTTACTGAAAAATAGTAACTAGTTACCGTTACTAGTTACTTCATTAAAAAAGTAACTCAGTTAGTAACTCAGTTACTTAGACCAAAATGTAATGCGTTACTATGAAAAGTAACTATTGAGTTACTTTAAATATTTTTTTTTTAAATGCTCCCATTAATGCCCCTCTAGCCTTCATTTCAGCAGGTTCTGTATGGATTTGCATTGTGCCTTGTGTTCTGCATTGTGATTGGCTAAACAGTCTCCCCGCTTCTCTACGTCCTGTGTCAATAACGTTGGTTGCTTAGCAACAAGCTCAGAACGGCCAATGAGCTTCAGCAGCAGCTCAGGAACAGGACTCTGATGAATCGTTCATTACAATCTCAAATATAACCAATGGTGGCACGTCGGTTTATAAGAATCTTTTTGTCCAGAAGAAAAAAAAGCGACAAAACGACCTATAACTATTTTCTTCTCTCGAAAAAACACACCTGCACCAATGGCTTTAGGAGAAAAAGACGCTACAGAGTCGGGATGCAGCGGCTCAGAAGAGCAGTGGAATACGTGTGAGGCGGGGCTGATCTCTGCAATTTGAAGCCTTTTTAATTGTAAAAAGAATTTCACTTACCACAGGTTCTTTTTGGAACGTAACCGCTGCGAAAAACGAGGGATTACTGTAATGACAATATCTCCACGTTGCGAAACTCGCCTTCTCTTGGCTCACCATGACCGCGGTGAAGTTAGTTTTATGTTGGATATTCGACAGACGTTCGCTCTGGGGGCATTTCTGTCGAATATCCAACGAATATCCAACGTAAAACTAACTTCACCGCGGTCTCGGCATGACCGTCATGTTTTTGAAAGCACACACACATCCACACTACGTTTCCTCCGGTCTCCGCGTGCGGGGAAAAAAGCTTCACTGTAGCCAGAAATAACGGAGTAACGCACCTTTGGTAACGGTAACTGCGTTACTGAATTTAAAAAGTAATGCGTTAGAGTATTAGTTACCGCAAAACTAACGGCGTTACTGTAACGCGTTACTAAATAACGCGTTAGTCCCAACACTGGTGGCGAGTGAGTTTTAACTCCTTAATTACTAACCAGCATCAGAGTCACGCACAGTACACAAACTGTGATGTTAGAGAGCCACGTTTTGGTCAATTTAAGCAACAGCATCGCCAGCTGCTTGACAGTGGCTCAACTCATTAGTTTACTGTTTTTGTTGTTAATAATGTCATTGCAATTTTATCTATGCAATTGTGAAAAAAATGACAAAATAAATGAAAAACTGTGAACAACCGCATTCCGTAGGCTATTCGGTACTCAGTATTCAGCCAAGTCTTTAAATTTTATTCCGCTTCAGTTTCCGCCTCCAATTTTCATTTCAGTGCATCCCTAGTTTTTTCGGTGGGCTCCGTAGAGCCCCTAAAGGCTCTACGGAGCCCCTCATTTGTTCTGTCCTCAGTCACTCTACGGTTGTCGCGGTGGGTGACTGACTCTGAGCTTCAAACACAGAGGGACACGATCAGCGCTAGTATATTATAAGTCTGATATGTGATGACATTAAGAGTATGACATGAATCTGGCTTCATTTCACCACCTCACAGCCTGCGTAGCCAGTTCCCCATATCTTAAGTAAGTTCGTACGGGAGGGTCAGGGTTGCCGTAGGGATACGCAGATTTTTCGGTTAGTTTTTTCTTTTTAAATCCCAACCTTTGCGTAGAAGGTGGCTTGCGCATCTTTCAGCCCTGTTTTGTGCGCAAGCAAGCTTTATAAATGAGGCCCCAGATCATCCTTGTATTTGGTCTCGCCTCTGAATTCAGATTGATAAATATTTTGTTAATCCCCAAAGGGAAATTAGTTGCTGCAGTTGTCTTGATTGACGTCACTGCAGTGTCATTGTAGAGGTTTATTGCTGTGGACAAGAAGGACATCCGAAACAATCTGGGTCCTACATCCCCAAGTCATGACAAAATCGCTGTGTTGTGAAGAGGATACTCAGGGTTTTCCATGATGTTCATCATTTAATGAATGTGCAAGGGAGGGAGGAACATTCAGCTCCAGAACAGAGCCAGACTTCTTTATCAGTTTGTTAAGTTTCTTTAAGTCACTGGCTCTGATGCTGCTTTGAACTCTCCACAACAAACTTATAGATGATATACATGTACATCATCTTGCTGCAAACGCTGAACCTAAGCTTCCTTAAGAAGTAGAGTCTCCTCTGTCCTTTCCATTAACAATATCAATGTTATATGTTGTCCAGGTGAACACAGAGGTTTTTATACTCCTCCACCACTTCTCCTGCCCTGAACTATTTAACTAATTCCTGGCCCTCCGAAAATCCACAATCCTCTCTGTAGCAAGCTCGTTGCCAGTGGGGCCGAGGACACAGAGTTTTGTGCAGGAACCGGTTTATTCACTCCTTCACTGCAGACACACATACACCAGCACCTTCAGCAGAGACCCCTTGCTGCTGTGCAGCCACTCCTTATGTAGCCAGGCAGGGTGGAGAGGTTGATGGGGCACACCTGTGCCACACTCTCCTTTTTCTTTTCACATTCAAATGAAGAGGATTGTTCCACACCATGCCATGAAACATCTGGGCAGCACCTTCTGAAGTGGTAACAATGATGCAGCAGTAGTAAGATCCATGACACAGGTGGAGGACGAGCAGCTGAGATGGGACAGGGAAGCTGTGGGTCAAGATTGGGAGGTCTGTTTGGCTGGGAGCAGGAGAGGAGGATTCTGGGATTGTTGACAAATGTGTTCAGTTCATTGGTCCAGACTTCATCTACTGTATCTGGTCCTCCCTCTGCGTGAAGCCTGTGATCTCTGACCACATACCTCTTATGGATTTCCCAACCCTGGCCCAGGGGGAAACTATCCTGCATGTTTTAGGTGTCTTGCAGCAACACACCTGATTCTAATTAATCATCATCATCAGCTCATCATCAAGGTCTGTACAAGTCTTTTAATGACACAGATATTTGTATCAGGGTGATGCAGGGAAACATCTAAAACAATCAGGTCAGTCTCCCCGAGGACCAGGGTTGGGGAAACACTGCTCCAGCTTCCTCCTGTACCGTGGTCAATCACACACTCGTTCCTCTCCATGCGGCTCACAGAGTGAATCCCAGGGCCAATCCCAATACACCCCCTACTTTCTACCACTAGCCCTCACTCACTACCACTAGCCCTAAAAATGAAGCCACAGCGGTAGGGCCCTTGTAATCTTCCCTAGGGATTGGGACACCACTTGTTATGTCACTGCGTGGTTTACGGTCGGGTACGTAAGCGACTGCGTAGTTACGTTTGCACATACGTCACACCATATCAGGAAGCTGATTTATGGTTCTGCGTTAAATCGACGCAGAGCCTACGGTGTAGGTTACACGGCGACGCACACCGTCGCCGCGTAACCTACGGCGTAGGCTCTGCGTTGGTGTAACGCGGAACCATAAGTCAGCCTTTATTCTGGCGTGATCTTCGCAACAACGGGCAAACGAGTGATTATGTACATTCACTGAGTGAATATTATGAAACTAAAATATATTTTTCTCGCTAGAAATGTAATCAAAACGCATTTTTATGCAGAAACTAACTCAAAATATTGATTTTATTCACTAAAAATTAGAAATTTCCGCCATGTTTTTTTGTTTGATTCAGTCCGCAAATGATGACATTCTGGGAAATGTTTTTGGTCGCGAAGTCAACATCTGAAATCCCTCACTGTGAAGGGCTAGATTCATATCCACTAGCCCTCGTTTTCCGCACTCCCCCTAGATGCAAAGAGGAATTGGGACACCACTACCGTCACAGGAACGCGCAAGATTTAGGAGTAGGGCTGAAAAGTAGGACTAGGGGGGGATTGGGACTGGCCCCCAGTTTGTAGCCTCAAGACCCCCTGCAGAGTTTCTGCAGCAGAGTTTCTGCAGCCTTGTGACCACCTCCCGACCGTCGTTATGGCCACAGGTTCCCTCTGGATGATGAGTTTGTAGGTGACGGAGAGAGACAGGATTCATCTTCCCAAGAGAAGGTCATGCAGAGGAGCTTTATGCATCTCTGACATTTTGTTTTCCCCGGGAAAACACTTGATAAACTGTTGAATTGTGGAAAATGTGGGAGAGAGAGAGACGTGGTTGAAGTCATCAGTGATGGCTCAGAACGCGCTGGGTTGTGTGTCTGTAACTTAGCAACAGCAGAGCTGATGTCACCCTCGCGTCTGTCCTCGCTGACGACGGGATGTAAACTGCCACAATGACACTGGTGAACCTTTTCAGTCGATTAAAACGACGGTAAACCTCGGCTAACAGTTCAGTGTCCAGCTGCAGTTTAGTTGTTTCTTGGTCCCATCTCTTTGTGTTCGCTGGTACAATCTCTGATGCTTGTTCATCATTTCAAAATAAAATGTAAGTTTGGATTGTCTGCAGATATTTTATAAGCCGTTTGTTCATTTTATAGAAGAACCAGGAAAATCCCATCGGCTGTGTCCTGGAAAACCCTGTCAGCCGCAAGGAGAGTGAACACATAAGCAACCCTTTAACTGGTGAGTTTTCACACATCACTGTTTATCGGCTCACGTCTTCAATTCTCTCAGGAGTCAAGTTATGATTGAATCCCAAGATACATTGTAATCAGGCATCAGAATCTTCCGCGGATCCGCGGAATTCCGCGGATTTTGGTCTCAGCAAAAAATTTCCGCGGAACGGGGGAAAAAAAAAAAAATTCCCCAAACAACGGACTCGAAAACGCGATGCACCAGGCCAGAAAAGAAAAAAAATAATATGCAAGAAATAAGCGACGTATCTATCCATTCATTCAGAAATCAAAAATCATTTCCATTTGGGAGCTGTCATATGAGAGTTTTATTCAGGGACTGTTTTGTGTACACGCGCATTGATCTGAATGCACCGGTAAGGAGAACGCGGCGGCGGTGCGGAAAGTAGTCCCGGCTGAAGTGTTAACGAGTGTGTGACAGAGCAGTGGAAATAAAGACCATAAAAAGGAGTAATATTGTCCGGTATTCTTCGGGAAATAACCTCCACAGGAGCCTCTGTGCGGCGCTGAATATGCAATGCAGTTTTGCGGTGTGCTTCTCATTGAAATGACTGGAGGCAACATGTTGCGGCAGTGAGTGAAGCCTGAATTATGGTTCTGCGTTAAATCGACGCAGAGCCTACGGCGTAGGGTACGCGGCGACGCGCACCGTACGGCCGTAGGCTCTGTGTTGGTGTAACGCGGGACCAGAAATCAGCCTTAAGTCCCTTTAGGCTAATACTGTGAGAAATAACCTCTCATAATAGCGGCACTACAGTTAATAAATGTAATAAATGCTCCTACTGCCGTTTCTGCTGGCTACTGAGTCCCCTAAGTGGCGAGTGAGTTTTAACTCCTTAATTACTAACCAGCGTCAGAGTCACGCACAGTAAACAAACTGTGATGTTAGAGATTGATAAAAGACCACCAGAATGCACCATTTTGAGTCTATTTTCAACATTTTTCGGGGGGGCATGCCCCCGGACCCCCCTAGAGGGTTCGGGCGCGTTGCGCCCTCACTCGTCCACGTCGAGAATTTTCCTCTTTTTTTAGGACAAGCCGTTCTGATGCCTGTGTAATGAAACTTAAATGTTTCTCTCGCTCTCCTGTTTTTTTTTGTAGGAATAAGGAACCGTCCAATCAGTGCTATAGGGATAGGGATTCCACTGGTCCTGGTTGTCCTGGTTGTTGTGGCTCTGGTCTCGTATTTTATTTGTAACAAAAGTAAGTACTCATTAAACTGTCACATTCATTGTACTAGATGTATGTTAGTCTGTCATCATCATAAACACACACACAGATTGATACGCAGGTTTGGGATGTAAACGTGTCCTTGGCCACTTGATTAAACCAAAACTGCTGAGAGCAGCAAAATGTAGCCTTGGCCCAACTAAGGGCCCGATTTACTAAGATCCTAAATAAAGAGTACTAAATTGCGTGTGAACTGAAAAAGTTTGCACGTGCTGTTGTTGTGTGTTTTGCGGGTGATCAACTAAGAATGCTCGCGGAATTGATAACAGGTGCAAACTCAGTATTTAAATGAGGTGTTGCGAACGTATTAAATACAGACGCAATCACAATCCCCGCAAAAACTTTCAGGCTTGATAAATCTCATTGCGCGTGGTAAATGGAGATATTTGCATTTTCCCCTCCCAGTATTTAGCGCTTTCTGGCAGGTACGCCCCATATTGATTATTCATCAGGGCAAAAGTACTAAATGAATTGCGTGTGCTATTTTGCTCATTTGAGAGGCGCAGTCCTTTTTGCACGCTGTTAGTAGATCAGCTTGCACTTTGGTTTGCGAGTGCTGTCAAGTTTGCACACGTTTTTACGCACGCAAACCTTTAGTAAATCAGGCCCTAAGTGTACAGACTGGTAGTCTGCTCAAAAAAAGATTAACACTGACCTTAAAGATGATTTTGTCGACTAAAATCGCAAGATGAATCATCCTTTATGCCTTAAAATCAGTATCCTTCCTTTATTTCATCGTTATCCTGCATCAAGACGCCTGATGAATGTTCTGACCCTTTTGCATGCAACTGTTTAATTACATCTACTGAAATCTGGATCATCTCTCAAGTGTTATTCTTGGTAACTTAGACACACAGTTTAATTGTTTTAATCTTAATTGTAAAACTGGGGACGCCAGAGAAAGAGATGAAATTCACCACAACTAAATATCTCATTGTATTTCTTAGTGAAGAAATACGTTTTTTTTGGAGCAGAATAATGATTTTTTTAAGCCTAAAGTTTATTTGTACAGCACTTTTCAGCAACAAGGCAATTCAAGGTGATTTACATAATAACAATTTAAAAAGTGAAGAGGAGAAAAAAGTTGCAGTGGCAGAATAAAGAAAAGTTAGTTTAGTAATGACATTAACGTTGTTTAAATCTAAATTCATAAAGGTTTAAATAATTTGGTCAAAGTCATCTGTAAACAAATTAGTTTTGTAAACCTGTTCGTACAAAGAAAAGTGGCAGCATGTTGAAAAAAAGGGTATTTAATAAATGTGTGTAGAAGTGTAGAAATAGAAGTGTTTATGTTTAAAAAAGTGGGAGGAAAATATTCTCTCACTTTCCTTTTTATAATGAAAAACACCTGAATTAACAGCGTTCAACAGGTCTAAGGTCTGAATAATCTAATAACAAAGAGATGACACCTGGGGCCTGTACTACGAAGCGGGATTTGGGGTTAGCGAGGTAACTTCAGGTTTAACCCTGGGTTTTCAGGACTACGACGGTGGTTCACTTCTCACCGGGGTACATCGCCATGGTAACTTATGCTGAACCGCTAACCTGCTCCGGAGCAGGTTATGTTCGAGATACAGATCGCCGGGTATAAAAGCACCGCCCACTGACCAATCAGCTCTCTTGGAAAATGACATGCCCTTTCGAAGAGAATCCAGTGGAGCTTGGAGCGCGGATCATGAGAGGATCCCTCCGAAGAGAACGCGTATTCAGGGACCACCAAAACCCCTTTGCTTTCCCTGATGAGTACCTGTATAACGATCCAAAAAAAAAGGAAAAAAAGAAAAAAGAGGTGGAGGAGAAAATAAAAAATAAATCAATCAATGAATAAATAAAACAAATCATCACCCAAAATCCGATATACAGTCAATCCAAAACGAATACCAATTAAATAAATAAATCAAGAAGAAATGAAAAAGAAGATGCATTTGTAAGGGGATAGCAAAAAAGGGATTTTCAATTTCGTCCCTCGAACATTCTGAGAAGTCACTTTAAAATACTAAATACCCCCCTCCTGAAAAAATAAAAAATTAAATAAAATAAATAAAAAAACCCAATTCTTTGGTACAGCATCAGCACAAGTTATCGGTCAACAACAATAGTTATAGAACCAATATATACAGACTGTCTCAGAAAATTAGAATATTGTGATTTTCTGTAATGCAAACACAAAAACAAGAAAAATGTCATACATTCTGGATTCATTACAAATCAACTGAAATATTGCAAGCCTTTTATTATTTTAATATTGCTGATCATGGTTTACAGTTTAAGATTAAGATTCCCAGAATATTCAAATATATGTTTATATCCCTATGAATTTACGCATTTATACAGTCAGCGATCTTTTGCCAGCTGTCTTTCCTGCATTTTGCAGCTGCAACTGTGTTGCTTTTTGCCTGTATTATATGCCTATACTCATCATATTTCCGTAAAATTATTGTTTGCTCTTCGCTACTGAAATAAGCGGCTCTGACAGCGGACTTCTCCATGCTTGCGATTGGTCATGCGCTGAAAACACCGCCCCTTTTATGTGCACGCGCTCATATCCAGATTGGAGAAACCTGGGTTGATATACCGAGTTGATAACCACCGTCGTGTGACCGCTTAGCGTGATTGCAATTGTCCGGGTTAGTGAATCTGGATAAGGAAAAGATATCCTGGATATGTTGAACTTGCTTCGTAGTACAGGCCCCTGGGGTCCGTTTCACAAAGCAGGTTCAACAAACTCTGAGTCTAATCCTGAACTCTTAGTTGATCTACTCTGAGATCGGAAACTCTGAGTTTTCGGTTCCAGAACAGCGGATTTGAGGTAATTTACTCAACTCTAAGTAGTTTCACCTGGAGTTAAGCTCGTGCGTGAGGGAAATCAAAAGCCATCATCAGTAGAGCGCTGATACAAGGATTCACCATGGCAACCGGCGACACAAAAGAGCGACATATATTTTCTTTTTTTTCTTTTTAACTTTATTTATCATTTCAATTTACAAAATCCCTTTGAGGAAACATCAGTTTGCATCTCAAGATCCACATACTCCACACCACTGGAGTTAGAAGTGTTAATACGTACATATGGCGAGTATGAGAGCATATTTTGGGGGAAAAAAATGAAATTTTATTGTCATTTAGATCAGGGCCGTCAATTGGGTATGGCAGCTGCCACACCTCGGCTTCAGGGGAGAATGTAAATGTTTTATTTTTTTAAATACATTTATGGAATTACTCTGTGTCTATTTGTATTGATTTATTCTATTACTTAATACATATAAAATAACTACAAATGAATATCAAAACAACATGATGGATTTCAGTAGGTATTATCTTTCCCAACACTTGTACCCCCCTCATATCTTGAAATGTCCCAGCGTCCCTGACGACAGTGGTAGCTATCAATCTCGTTTTTAGTGCGCTCTGCAGTGTTACTAACTTACAAAAATGAAAAGGAAGCAGACAACCACGCAATAAAAAAAAGAAAGAAGGCAAGTGATGGGTCCAGAAGATATTAACGAGGCTGTTAGCCACTGATGGATTAATTATGCAAGTTCATCTCAAAGTAAGATATAAATCCTCTTATACATCTGTTTAAGGGAAATAGTTGACTTTTTTTTACTCTCCCTCTCCTTTTTTGCATTTGGACTTTAACTGTTTGAAGTTAAACTGGGATGTCCCTGTGATATTGTTGCACTGACATAGTGAATAAAGTGAACAAGTTAAATTGCGTTTGTTAGATGAGCCTTTTCTGCTCTCTAACTCTGCTCTTACTGTCCGTGGTGCAGAAAACGGATGCGTATTGTGTAAAGGTCCATTGGCTGAATTGACGCCACTGAGGGAGGAGACGGAGAGAAACTCCAGGTTCGCTGAAATAAACCTGGTCCCGACCAGGTTAGATTCAGAGCGTCTGTTACTACGGTAACTGACCAGGTTAGATTCAGAGAGTCTGTTACTACGGTAACTGACCAGGTTAGGTTCAGAGAGTCTGTTACTACGGTAACTGACCAGATTAGGTTCAGAGCGTCTGTTACTACGGTAACTGACCGAGAGCTTAAGTTACCTCTCTTTGTGAAACAGGCTAGAGTTACCTCTCTCTCTCTGGTTTGAGTTACCTCCCTTTGTGAAACGGAAAACTCAGAGTTTCCCTCATTTCAGGGTTAACAGACTCAGAGTTCTCACTAAACCTGCTTTGTGAAACGGACCCGTGGTCCTGTCGGTAAAATCACAAAGCCAGTAGTGACGCGGTGTGATGTTGTTGTGTTGAATCTTTGACAGAACAAGAGAGACAAACATACACAGAACAGGAGCAGAGTTACAATGTAGAGAACCACAACAACGGTGAGTAAAATGTTTTTTTATCAAACAAGAAATAAACTCAGCACCAAATGTACACACAAAAGCTTTAGTTTTATATCATAAATAATGACCTCTTGTGTAATTCTTGTACTCTCTTCTTAAAAACACTGACGTCTTGCTCTTTCATGCATGAATCACATTTGTCTGCAGTTCAGTTTGACTCAATTGTAAAGACTAAAACCATTTGTGATCCACAAACATCCTGTTCAACAATTTGTAACAAACTGGAAGTCTATCAGAAATATTATGATTGTTTTTTTTTTTTTTTATAAAATCATTTTAAAAAGAGTTCAAAGAGTCGGCCCAACTTCTGAAGCTGAAACCAACTCTAAACGGGACGACTGTGAACTCCCCAGAGAAGAACATCAAACCTGGTCAGTAAAGTTTTATCAGAGAGAATCAGTGATCAAATCTATGACAACGTTGTGAGCTTTGAAGCCTCAGGGCAGTTATTTTGTTGTTGGAATTTTAAGGTTTTCATTTATTACTCAGGAGAACAAGTTCAATACAAGTTCTGACCACATGGGGGCAGCATGTTACAAGACAGTTCAGGTCTCAGCTCCCGCCACAAAGTTTATTTCTGATGGGATTTCAGCACAGTGTCGTCAGTAGTCGCGTTTCCGTTCCATTTTTTCGCAAAAGACAATCAAAACTCTGAATTTGCATAAAGGTAATGCTGCAGGACGACGGTCTTTACATTAAACTTTTTTTTTTTTTTTTAATAAGCGTAGTTCTCGTAATCTCATCCTGCAATGCAACGAAAAAGAAAATCTCAACATTGAAAAAGATGGATAAAAATATCTTTCATGTTTGACAAATAATTGCGATTGCAGTTACTGAGAAAACATCAGATGAAGGCAACAGATGATTATTGAGAGTTAAATGATTAAGTACAGGACAACTACATGGTATTAATGACGCCAAAAACAGATTAAGGAACTAGGTTTTGATGACTTTAAATTGCCCAGCTACTTCACATCCAGTGCACAAAGTGTTTCCATTACAGTTTTTACATTAATTTGGATTATTGATTCATCTGAAAAAGGTTTTTCCTGACATTTGGGAGGTTTTTTGAATGAGAGCCGTTTCTATTACAGATTTCATTTTGCGTACATCTAGGAGTGGGGGAAATGCCCTGAATGGCTCTTTTGTCTCACAGTAGATCTATACGCCGCTGTCGGATCAGAAATGGTATTACTACATAGTGGCTTGAATTTACATCCATTTTTGCATCTCGGTCCTGCAACAAAAGCCAAATTAAAGTTGGTCCAGTGAAGCTTTTATGACTTTGTAATATTGCAGTTCTTACTCAGTTGAGCTTATAACTGGACGTAGTTGCAACTCTGCTTTTTAGTGGTTGACTTTGGGCTTCATTTTTGTATCCTGAAGTTCTTGAAAAAATTAGTGAGAATATTTTTGTGTCGTTTTTTTTTGTTAAGGGAAACAAAATAATTGTTTTTTGCCTTGGAGCCAGTTTAGAAATCAGAATCAGGATGCAATGGCCCAGGCTGCTACCCAGAATGCATTTGACGTGTTAGTTTCCTCTCCAGGATTGCTGGAATCTCTTTTACATAGAGATACGGATCAAAGTTCAGTTATCATTAAACTCTTGTCCATTTTGGACATTTTACTCTTTATTCTCTGAAGTTCCTCTTGGTTCCCTCAACGCTTTGATATTCTTCACGCTCTTCTCATGGCTCCTTGAAAAATTATAAAAAGTGGGTGTATACTAAAATGATGTGAAGATAATGGGGGAAAAGTGTTCTGGTTCTGAATAGACTCTGTAGGACTCATTAATGCATCTAGTGTCATATTTTACAGAAACTGTAGTGTCTCATCAACAGTGTAACTGCTGAGTAAAATGTTATTGATGGCAGAAAGTAAAACTAGAAAACCAGGAATGTCCCAGTGTGAAGTTTTGTTGTTGAATCTTTGACAGACGAACCAACAGGTGAAGAGCACGAGCTGACGGAGGTCACTGTGGCCGACGGCAACAAAGGACCTGGTGAGCAAAATGTTTTCTTATCAAACAAGAAATAAACTTTCAGCACCAAATATACACACTTTAGTTTTAGTCTTAGATGATGAAATGATGAACTCTTTCTGCATAAAAACTTGCTCTTTCGTGACTGCAGCTCTGCATGATGAACATTTGTCTGCAGCTTAGTTTCACTACTTTGTAAATGATGATGCCACAAATAAACAATGTAGTTGACAAAAAAACTGAAACTAAAGGTCAAATATATCAGAAATTGCTCCCCAAAACTTTATAAATCTTCATAATTGTCCATGTTCTGTCTCATTCTACCCCCCTCATGACTCAAAGCTATCGGTGGGAGCTCTGCTACATTTACTGTAATGTAAAGTGTATCATGCTTTACAAAGGTCTTTTTCTTCTTTAAGAAACCGTTTACATTTTCTTAAACTGTCAAAGAGTTACTCATTACAAACCTGTGGCACACCGGTGGTTCTTTCCTGTGGCCGCTGTAGAGTCTTCAACATGAGTGGAAAGCTGTATGTCTCTGGGTTTTGGTAGATTTTGAATTTTCAACATATCTTAATTGCAAAAACGTCCGCGATGACAGGATGCTCATAGGATTTCAACTTTCTTTACAGAAACTGTATAAAAGTGTCATCAACAGTGTAACTGCTGAGTAAAATGTTATTTATGGCAGAAAGTAAAACCAGAAACCCTGAAATGTCCCAGTGTGAAGTTTTGTTGTTGAATCTTTGACAGACGAACCAACAGGTGAACGACAGGAGCTGCCAGAGGTCACTGGGCCCGACGACAACAACAAAGAGAGCGGTGGGTAAAAATTTTTTCTCATAAAAAGAAAATACAAGCGAGACACACGCTTTTATTTAATTTTTAGGCGTTGACCCTGTCATTTACACGCCAGATTACAAATAACATGAGAGGGTGTGAATCAGCCGGAACACCTCTGCCTCAGGCAGCACTGCATTACATCATGTTTCTCACCTGAAAATCACTGCATGGACCCAGGAACCCTAACAGAGATCTGTCTGTGAACTCAGTTCAACGCCACATCCACTAATGCAGCTTACGGCTCCATCATGCAAAGAAGCAGCCGTATGTGAACACGATGCAGAAACGTGGAGCTCATTTAAATTGGTCTTAGGATGATTGAAGAATGTATATTTTTCATTTTTCATTTTCAAGTTAGACAAGAGTGGAGCTGCAACAATCTCACAATCAACCACATGATCTGAACAAACAACTAAAGGAGCTCAACGATGGAACCTGCAAATCCTGATGGAGCTTTGGCTCCGTTAGAGGAACCTGCTGATGATCAGATCACACCCACCTGCTGGTCCAGGACTAAGACTGGACCATCAGCTGGTTTAGTCTGGACCTGCTGGTCCAGGACTGAGACTGGACCATCAGCTGGTTTAGTCTGGACCTGCTGGTCCAGGACTGAGACTGGACCATCAGCTGGAGCTGCTACAGGTCGGACATCTCAGTCACCATGACGAACGTATGGGACGACTACTGGAGATTAAAGCCAGATCCTATAATACCCGTGACATTAAAGCAGAACGAGGAGCCGTTTTTCATCCACCAACTTAAGTTCTGGTGTCGGTTCTTAAAATACAAACAAGAAAAGCAGAGTGTAATCATGCACTGACGCTGCCCATAAACATTCACAAACCCGTACAATCATAATAAAACCACAACTCTTCACGGAACGCAACGCAAAGCAAAGAACAGCATTACCCATAATGCAATGCGGGTTAAATCGGAAGAAATGCCCGAAATAAATTATTTATTCCAGCTCACAGCCGATGTTCTTTTTAATTTGTTTTACCTGTTTTTGTACATTTCTTGTTAGGATGAGCGGTTTTTAATGGATAATTATCTTCATTATCATATTCAAACATATGTATTTGAGGGAGGAGACAGGGCGGAGTTTTGTGCTCCTGCATGTCAAATCCACGCTGATTGGGATGTACAGAGCAACCTGCGTGGATTTGGGCGTACGCACAGTTTTGTACATATGAATTTTTGCGTTCGTGTAAATTCCACGCACGGTTTCACGTTGAAATCCACGCACTCTTTGAGGCCCCTGGTGAGTAAAATGTTTTCACATCCAATAGGAAATAAAATCTCAGATCATTTGGAAAGTGATTTTATGAAATTTTTATTTACATTTTACCCCGCGTCACAACGTCACTCAGTTAGGTGTCGTATGTGCAGCCTGACCAGCTGAACTAATTCACTTTAAAGTTACCATATTTTGCGGACCATTAGGCGCGATATCAATGAACGGGTCTATTTTCATACATAAGGAGCACTGGCTTTTTTTAGAAAGTTTTAACCAGATCACTTCAACACCACAGTTAATTTTTTTTCGTATGTTTTTTTTTTTTTTTTTTATCAGATTTTACAAAATATTAAATATTGGGAGCAATGAAAACCTTTTCATTTTCACAAATCGATTAATAAAATAAACTGAAGGTGTCCCAGAATTAATTTAATCCTTGCATGATTCAGAAACCAACTTCAGTGTTATCCGAGATCGCTCCTGCTCCATCTCAAAGTGGGACAGTTAAACTCACCAAAAGGCTCAAATACATCTAAAACACATCTGGTGGTGTTACTGGTTTAAGCACCTCTTTTTAAGAGCACATAAATGATCAATATCTTAACGTCTCTGACTCGCGCAAAGAAAAAAAAAAGGTCAGCTTCACGCTTCAGAATTTTAATAGTTTTAATCAGAGCTCTGATTGTAAACTGTAGTATCCAATATCCCACCCCGAGAAAAGAACCATCGATTTTCATCGGCATGATGGTTGAAAATATTATTTAAATGTATTAAAAACTGAAAATCATGGGAAACGTTTGTTGTTTTAGATGAGTGTCTCCTGAAGCAGCAGCGGTTCTGTACCAGGACAAATGCAGGCGCTGTTCCGTTTATCGATGTCGTAAACCCAGACTCTGTCACTGCGCCGGCACCACATCTTTAGCTAAGGATTCAGTCTCTGACGGATGATTTAAATGTGCCGTTTTAAAGTGCGCTCGTAAGGAGCAACACTTTCAAACATTTCGGACAGTGATGCCCATCTTTGGCTTTTCTGTAGTTTTACTCGGTCAAGTAGCAACGTTAGCACGGCTTGCTCTGAACACCTGACGTTGCATTTTCCTTTTGTAAAAACCCAAATAATCCTTCAGTCTGGAGGTGCTGCTCCTCTTCCAGACAGAGTTTCAGCTGATCCGGTCTCAGACCGCTCCATCCAGCCCAGAATCTGTATAAACCAGTCCAACCATCCAGAGTTGATGCAGACGACGGCTCGCTCACGCGTCACGTGACAACCCTAAGAGCTCACGGTGTGATTTAAAAAATCGCATTTTATAATATCGCGATATTATCACAAATGTGATTAATCGTTCAGAGGTGTCAGCTGGTTCTGCCCTCAGGAAATCAGGAAGTTCAACTCCAGAGGAACCAGAACGATTCCTTGTATAGAAGAGCAACAAAGAGAGGATGACTGGCCAGACTACGACACAGTCACTAATATACAACCACAGTCTGTTCAGGAAAGTGCAGGACCAACTCCACGTCCCAACATAAACCTATCAGGGATTTTAAAAGACTTCATTCTTGGCTTCCCTTCAGCTCTACTTTATTTTAAACTTAAAAAACCTACGTGTTGTCAAAGGAGATATTTAAATAAATGACGTGTCCACATGATTAAGACATCAGATCTTCAGAAGCTGTTCACAACGATAAATGTATCAATGAATGTTATTTCACTTGTACTTGTCGCTTGTATTTTGCTCATCGTTTTGTTTTTTACTTCAGAACCAGCACCAGCTAAGGAGGAAGAGGAGCATGCAGCCGAGAAGGACCAGAGCTGAAGTTACATGTTACATCTGAAACGCACAACTTTAAAGGGGACCATTAAGTGCTGCTAATGAGACATGGTGCTGTTTTTTAATGGTTTGTATTGACCAGTCACTTACGTTCATATCAACCTTGGAGGTCTGGAGTCAACTCTGTGTGCCATTGTGTGCCTTAACTCATGTTGACACCCCCCTTATTTTATTTTTACATAAACAGTCCTACATTTAATTTAATTTAAATGCTATGATCTTTTTGCGACACTAGGTGTCACTATAATACCTGGTGCAGTGGGGAAGACCCAGCTCAGCCGCATCGGTCAGGTCAGACCCGGCCCTAACCAATTTGGCGCCCTAGGCAAGATTTTAGGTCGCGCCCCTCTTGCATCGCAGTAAATTCCACTGCTGGTATATATACTCACAAGAAACTGAATAGCTTTATACAAAAAAATATGAAATGAATATGTGAAAAATACAATATAAATAGCTTACATAAAGTGAAAGATTTAAATACCCACAAAATAAAGTGTAAACAAGTGACATAAAATAAATTATAAATACAATAAATAAACAAATAAATAATATAATAAATAAATAAGGCACTGCACACAAAAAGATATTAAAGAAACAAGTAAATAAAAAGGGGAGCTTGTTTGTGCTGCTGAGTTGGAGGCGACAGGAGGAGTGCTTGATGTAGTTGGCCCAAGATTTGCAGGGGTTGGACTGAGAAACTATATAATACATAATATGATTTCAAGATTAAAATTAAATGAAATAATATAAATGAAAAATCTAAGAGATACATGCATGATAGGCAGCACGGTGGCTTAGTTTGCATGTTCTCCCCGTGCTTGCGTGGGTTCTCTCCGGGTACTCCGGCTTCCTCCCACAGTCCAAAAAACATGCATATTAGGTTAATTGGTGATTCTAAATTGCCCGTAGGTGTGAGCGTGAGTGTGGTTGTGAGCATGGTTTGTGTATAGGCTCCAGCAGACCCCCGTGACCCCGCAAGGGATAAAGCGGGTATAGATAATGGATGGATGGATGGATGGACATGCATGATGTTCACTATACTGTACATGTATAATATACAATGTACTTTTTCTGATATGCAAATGACCGTATATAAGACTACATTTTATTGTCATTACAACGAAATGCTGATTAGCAGAATGCAAAGAAGTAGTAAACTTAAACATAATAACGAATGTGGGAATGCTAAGTTATGCTTTAACATCAATGATGTGGACTTTAACACTGATCTAAAGTTTAACGCTATAAACACACTTTAGACAATATGAAGTGTAACACAAACATACAGCTAGGCTCACAACTATAATAAAAGGGTGGAAAAGGAATAACATTTTGATTGACTATTACAAGCTAAGAAAACCCCCTCCCCCCAGGTAGCAGGTACAGTCTAATTAGTCGGGGTGGGGGTGACAAGTTTAAAGGCAGAAATAGATAGATTATATATGAACTTGACTAAAGGAGCCTTTATAGGCTCTAGAACCAGATGGCTAGAGGAAGGTGAAAGAATACGAGTTATTTTTTTTGCACTAGAAAAAAGGAATTATAAGAGAAATAATATTACATCTTTAATGATAAATAAAGCAACAAACTCGAATCCTTCTGATATTGCCAATTATACTCTAAAATTTTATTCTGACTTGTACAGTTCTACTTATAACCAATCTGAATGTGAAAAATTTGTAGATAGTGTAAAAGATTTTACGCCACATGTATCAAACAAATTTAAAGGAGCTGTATGTAAGAGCAATAATAAAACGAATCATAAAATGATTGACCCCGATATGTCAACAGACATTTAAAAATCATGTTCATTTCAAATACTTATGTCACTGACAACAGCACTCAAGCCAGGATATTCCAGTTTAAAAAGAGGAGTTGCAGCCCTCAACTGATGTTTATGTTGTAATTTTTTGTTTTGGCCTGAAGCTCCACCCTCCACCTATCTCCCAATCACCAAGTCAGTATTGTTTCTGAAGCTCCACCCTCCACCTATCTCCCAATCACCAAGTCAGTATTGTTTCTGAAGCTCCACCTATCTCCCAATCACCAAGTCAGTATTGTTTCTGAAGCTCCACCCTCCACCTATCTCCCAATCACCAAGTCAGTATTGTTTCTGAAGCTCCACCCTCCACCTATCTCCCAATCACCAAGTCAGTATTGTTTCTGAAGCTCCACCTATCTCCCAATCACCAAGTCAGTATTGTTTCTGAAGCTCCACCCTCCACCTATCTCCCAATCACCAAGTCAGTATTGTTTCTGAAGCTCCACCCTCCACCTATCTCCCAATCACCAAGTCAGTATTGTTTCTGAAGCTCCACCCTCCACCTATCTCCCAATCACCAAGTCAGTATTGTTTCTGAAGCTCCACCCTCCACCTATCTCCCAATCACCAAGTCAGTATTGTTTCTGAAGCTCCACCCTCCACCTATCTCCCAATCACCAAGTCAGTATTGTTTCTGAAGCTCCACCTATCTCCCAATCACCAAGTCAGTATTGTTTCTGAAGCTCCACCCTCCACCTATCTCCCAATCACCAAGTCAGTATTGTTTCTGAAGCTCCACCCTCCACCTATCTCCCAATCACCAAGTCAGTATTGTTTCTGAAGCTCCACCTATCTCCCAATCACCAAGTCAGTATTGTTTCTGAAGCTCCACCCTCCACCTATCTCCCAATCACCAAGTCAGTATTGTTTCTGAAGCTCCACCTATCTCCCAATCACCAAGTCAGTATTGTTTCTGAAGCTCCACCCTCCACCTATCTCCCAATCACCAAGTCAGTATTGTTTCTGAAGCTCCACCCTCCACCTATCTCCCAATCACCAAGTCAGTATTGTTTCTGAAGCTCCACCCTCCACCTATCTCCCAATCACCAAGTCAGTATTGTTTCTGAAGCTCCACCCTCCACCTATCTCCCAATCACCAAGTCAGTATTGTTTCTGAAGCTCCACCCTCCACCTATCTCCCAATCACCAAGTCAGTATTGTTTCTGAAGCTCCACCCTCCACCTATCTCCCAATCACCAAGTCAGTAATGTTTCGGCATCCGGGTTGCCAGCTCGGCTCTAATTATGGCAGCCATGGCAGCCTACGTTCCTGCTGCATTCTGCAGCCTACCTGGCAACCTCTGGTCGGGGGGAGGAGGGGGAGGGTACACGCCGCTCAACAATATTTTGAAAGTGACTGCAGTACCAGTTTTGGCCATTTCTTACATACGGCTCCTTTAAATTAGACTGTGATAAACCCATCCTAAAATTTGAAATCTCTGAAGCTATTAAGAAAATGAAAAAAGGGAAATCTCCAGGAATGGATGGGCTAACTATAGAATTGTATCTGTCCTTCTGGAGTATAATTGAAACCCTGCTCTGAAATGCTAAAGGAATGTATAGATAAAGAAGAAATGACTACAACTATGAAACAGGGTATAATTACACTAATTCCCAAACCGGACAAGGATCACCTTTCTTTAGATAACTGGAGACCAATAACTCTACTAAATGTAGATTATAAAATACTCTCACTAATTTTTGCCAGACAATTAAAAAAAGGATTAAGTGAAATCATAAATGAAACCGAAACCGGCTTTATGACTAATCGCCACATAAGCTGCAATATTAGGCTTGTTCTTGATTTAATTGATTACTCTGAATATGTTGAATCAGGCGCTCTTATTCTGTTTTTGGACTTTTATAAGGCATTCGACACAGTAGAACACCAATTCTTATTTCGGGCACTTCAAACTTTTGGATTTGGCGAAAAATTCATCTCCTCTGTTAGAATGCTTTATAAAGACATCAGTAGTTGTTTCAAGTTATTCCCAAATACTACTAAAAGATTCCCTGTCCACAGATCGGTCCGTCAAGGCTGTCCGAGCCATTTCTATTTCTTATAGTTGTTGAATTACTTTCAATACATATTTTACACTGCCATCCTTTCCAAGGCTAACGGATCTTCAGGAGAACTCAAAATAACTCAGCTGGCGGATGACAGTCCTTTATCTAAAAGACAAGCACCAGATCCAGAAAGCACTGGATAAAATAGATGACTTTTCAAAGGCATCTGGCTTAAAACTCAATAAATCAAAATGCAAAATCTTAAGCTTGTATGACACAGAAGACACCGTCATGTGCGATATACCTGTTAAAAAATGTATTAGATACCTCGGAATCCAAATTTGTAAGAACCTTAAAGAACGCCAAGAAAAAAACTTTAAACCCAAAATACAAAAGACAAAAAATATACTTAATATGTGGTTTCAAAGAGATCTCTCCTTGATAGGCAGAGTCCTTTTAAGTAAAGCAGACGGTATCTCGAGATTTGTTTACCCTACTCTTTCTCTTTTTATCCAACAATCTACATGCAAAGAAATAAATAGTGCTTTAATTAACTTTATTTGGAAAATAAATGCCATCGTTTAAAAAAAGAGATCTTAGCTGGTCCTAGAGGTTTTGGTGGCTTGGAGATCCTAGACTTTATAGATGGGAATTACACTTTTAAACTGAAATAGTTAAAAGAATTTCTGAAAGCTCCAGAGTCCTTTTGGTATTTTATACCACAGAATGTCTTTAGGAAAATGGGAGGAATACAATTTCTACTACCATGTAATTACGATCCATCCAAATTACCACAAAAATTATCAAAATTTCATCAACAGTCTCTCACGGCAGCAAAATTAAGCTTTGTCCATAACTTCTCCCCTCACAAAAGCATAATTTGGAACAATGAATATATAACTAGGAAAAATAAATTATTATATTTACAAAATTGGATTGACAGGAATATAAATTTCCTCGCAGACCTACAAAATGATGAAGGTAAAATTCTAAATTACGAGGAATTCCTTAAATATAAAACCTTTCCTATCACAAATAAAGAATATCAATCGGTAATAAACACTATTCCTAATGGAATTCTTGAATTGATGAAGTGTCACTTTGAGACGCCAGAAGTACAAGAGAAGGATATCTCCCTTCTTGTTGACGGTATAGATATTAGAAATAAAAAGTGCACTAATAAACACATAAGAAAATACTTCTACAGTAAAAGGAAAATAACCCCAAGAGGGAAATTTGTTTGGAACTCCCAATTTTCGGACATTCAATGGAAAACAGCCTGGCTCCTTCCCTATAAATTTGCAATCTCAAACAAATTAAAATAAGTCCAATATAAAATTTTACATCATATTTACCCCACCAACCAACTTATATCCAAATTTGTGGACATTGATAGCAGATGTGTATTTTGTAAACATGACGAAGAAACCATCTGTTTTATGAATGTGAACATACTTTAAGTTTCTGGAAAATATTTGAAGAATTTTTTGGCATACAAACTAATGATGTAATTAAATTAGAAGCTAAAGATATCTTACCATATTACGAAAAACCAAAATTACAAAATCCAAACACCTGGTCAACTTAATGATTCTTGCTAAGTTTCACATTCATAAGGCAAAATTCTCCAAATCCTGTCCATCCTTAGTTCCCTTTAAAGTTGATTTCAAAATGTATTTTGAGACAATACAATTGGTTAATAACAAGAAACGTCATACCACTGTCAACTTCATAAAAGAAATGTTTACAAATATCTGAATGTATTTCCTTCCTTTTATTATTTAGTGTAATTGTTAATGTCACAAACTACTTGCACTTTATTGTAGCTTTTTTTTGTGAAGAGAACAATTTTATATTTTTGTGAAGAGAACAATTTTATATTTTGATGCCTATGTATGTTTGTGTTTTATATTATTGAATTATGTCTGCTATTTATTTAAATTTTATTGTATTTTTTGTAATTGAAATAAAATTTCATACAAAAAAAAGAAAGACACATGCTGACAAACTCTTATTCTTCGCTGCTCCATAGGTATGTGAAAAGCAGTGTAAATCAACCAATACTGTGTTTACAGATTCATAAGGTGTTATTGAACCATCCGGCTGGATGTGTGTGAGAAATGAAGGGTTAATGGTTGAGTTGAATGCAGTTTGGTGTCGAGTGTAACATTTTGTATTGCTTACATAGGGCCCGATTTACTAAGATCCTAAATAAAGAGTACTAAATTGCGTGTGCACTGAAAAAGTTTGCGCGTGCTGTTGTTGTGTGTTTTGCGAGTGATCAACTAAGATTGCGTGCACAATTGATAACAGGTGCAAACAGCAGTATTTAAATGAGGTGTTGCGCGTCTTACAGTTTGCGGCGCAAACTTTGCGCCATGGAGAGTGGATGGAAAGCAGGATAGTCACAAGCGCAAAATGAAATTTGACGCGGTGGAGTTAGAAATATTAGTGGAAGAGGCAAATAAACACATTCATGAACTACAGCAAAGACATTTAAACATTACCAAAAGAAACGCAATATCGGAGAAAATCTGTGATAGAATAAATGCAGTTATAAGACAAAAAGAACGGCAGATGAGGTTAAAACAGAGTCGGCGGCAGAACAGATCTAATTGGGGGGCACATAATAACCAGCGATGTAAATGCTTAATATGAGTTTGCCATCAACGATCACAGCAAACCAGTTTCAATTACACAACATACTGCAAAATCTCTTTTTAATACACACACACACAAGTGTATTGTGCACCCAAACTGCAAAAAAACAAAAAACAATGACGTACAGGCCACGTCTCTCCCTCCCTCCCTCGCCCTCTCCATCTCTCTCTCATACAACGCATACACATAAAAATGTGAACGGTGAATCTCCAAATTTAATTTGACGAAATTAGACAGACCCAAACATTACACATTTGCGTAATAATAAACGCCAAGGCTGGCGCCATGAAGTCAATTAAATGCATGTGTCACCTTTAGAAGAGTTGCACATCTTAATTTTCCTATTTCACCATAAATCACACTTTGGGAAGCCTTCTTTATATTTTAGCGTTATTTCTGCGTAGATAAGAGTGAGTTTGATGGTCCTTAACAAGTTTTGTCCGCGGATCAACATCAACCCAGCTCCCCCAACCCCTTGCTCCCTGATTGGTTGATTTATGGTTCCGCGTCACACCAACGCAGAACCGACGGCGTAGGGTACGCGGCGACGCACACCGCACCGCGACCCTACGCCGTCGATTTAACGCAGAACCATAATTCAGGCGAAGCTGCAGTCTCTGCGCTGATCACAGACACACCGGGTCGGAGCGGATTTGGTCATGATGTTTAACCTGTGTTTTGTGATTAATAAGCACTGGTTTTAATTAAATGTAATTTACGAAGGATGATTTCACGTTCAATAAGATAAGTAATCAATAAAATACAAAGTTTGGCACAAAGGCTTGGCCTGCTTGTGGGCGAGTGGAGGGGGGCACATTAAAAGAAGGTGGCAAGATATAAGGCGAAGAACTAAAGAAAAAGTGGCCTTTAATAAAACTTGTGCAACCATTTTTAAAATAGCATGCAGCAGAATAAAGACTCTCTCTCTGCGTATTCTTTGATTTTGGATGTCGCCTCCTTGCCACAATAACAGCAGCAGCAGATTAGCACCTTCCTTTCAAACGTATTAAATACAGACGCAATCACAATACGCGCAATTACTTTCAGGCTTGGTAAATCTCATTGCGTGTGGTAAATTACCCTATTTGCATTTTCCCCTGCCTGTATTTAGCGCGTTCTGGCGGGTACGCCCCATATTGATTATTCATCAGGGCAAAAGTACTAAATGAACAGCGTGTGCTGTTTTGCTCATTTGAGAGGCGCAGTCCTCTTTGCACGCTGTTAGTAGATCAGCTCGCACATTGGTTTGCGGGTGCTGTCAAGTTTGTACACGTTTTTACACACGCAAACCTTTAGTAAATCAGGCCCATAGTGTAAATTGCAATGAATAAGAGGCAACGGTGTAAAGTGACTGTTGTGTACTGTATGTTACATTCATTTTCTTAAGATAACAAGTACAGGAGAGTATCAGTTTCTCAGGTCATGTTCACCAGGAAAATAGACAGAAGTAGTTTCTAGAGAGGAGAGAAATACATGTATTATTCAGGGATTAAAGTTCTCCGTCTCTAGACGGATTTCCGTCAATTTGAAAATTAGGAAAAAAAAGAAAGAACAAAAAAACATTTGCACGTGCGTTATCATGTTAAGCCTGAATTATGGTTCTGCGTTAAATCGCCGCAGAGCCTACGCCGTACCCTACCCTTGGCTGCCTGAATGACACGATACACCGTTACGAAAAAATGGCGGAAGCTCCGGCCGGCGGAGTTAATTGTGGGCGTGGTTTCACGCAACGGAGGCCAACCGATGTAAATCACTCCGTCGTTACGTAACGAGAAGAATCTTATTGGCTCGTAGATCCACATCACTGGACGATCATCCGGGCGGCTGTACAGACACTGCAGAATTTGGTTTGCTTTCCTCCTTCTCTGAGTTGTGTGTGGTTTGTCAAAAGAGATTTGCCGTTAGACATTGTTTTATCCTGTTATGAAAAATGTGATGTTTAAGTAATATGTTTGAAAAATCAGTTTGAAAATCTATGTTTGAAAAAAAAATACAATACAGAACTGGATGATGATTAACGAGCATTGTGTCTGCGTGTTAACTAATGAATCATGTTAACTGTAAAGAAATCACAACACTGAATGTTCACAAATGGCAACTTTATTGTTAAAAAAAATAAAATAACATTTGTACACATTATATACACCACTTATATACACCATACACTGTTTATATACACCAAGTTGTATATAAATAACATGTATGCACTATTGCTGGCTCAAGGAAGGACCGTGCGTCTTCTGAAGGTGTCTGAACAGATTCAGGTGCTTGGAAGATCTGAAACCATGAACAGAAGAAAAATTATTACTAATAGAGCTCCGGTGTTACCTAACGGAGTAACACCGTAGGTCCGGTGAGTGGCTCCGGTGTAGAAATCCTGATTTATAATTTCTGCCTGTGACTAATCCCCTGACATCAACTGTTTCTATATATGTTTTGTTTGTTTTATAATGTAATGTTGACAATTTGAAATAAAGAATTGTGAGAGAAAAAAAAAACAAAAAAAAAACAGCAGACCAATGTGCAATAAAAGACAATATTGAAATGACACAAGATATGAAACATAAAACAGATCATGAAACCTAAAATAGAGAAGAATCGAGGACCGGACATGTTTTTTTTAGATAAATCTTTATTGACAAGGATTACAATATCCAGTATAAAGATCTGGGGCCGTATTCACAAAACATTCTTAAGAAAAAAAATCTTCTTAAGTGTCATTTTTTTCTTAAGTTCTGTCTTAAGAAGAAAAAAGAGAAGAAGTCGTATTCTCCAAAAAAGTTCTTAAGTATTTTCTTAACTTTCTTCTTAAGTTTCTTCTTAAAGGTATTGTGACATCATTTTTAACATGCTTTTAACACTATTAAAAGTCTTGGCCAACATCCCTCAAATGTGTCTAAAAGAGTGTAACAAGAAAAACTTCACTCTAGTAATCTTTTCCTGGCTTTTTATTACAGTGTTTTTTTGCGCCGTGAAAAATGCTTCCTTTCCCCCCTTTCCTGTCAATCATTGCGCCGCTCCTCCTCCAAACCTCCTCCTCCTCCAGCAATACGCTCACAGCGGCGTCGGAGCGACAGGCGAAGCATGCACGGAAAAGCAGGAGGGCGAACCACAGCAAACAATCATAAAAATAAAGGCATGCAAGCAGCACTGTCCCATTATCTTAAGTCCAGTCAGTGGCAGCGGGTCTTCTTAGCAGTTTTCCTCCGGTGATTAGAACAAAAGAGGCGTGTTAAGCCTCATTTATGGTTCCGCGTTAAATCGACGCAGAGCCTACGCCGTAGGGTTCAGCGTATGGTGCGCGTCGCCGCGTAACCCTACGCCGTAGGCTCTGCGTCGGTGTAACGCGGAACCATAAATCAGCCTTTATGGTGCGCTGGAGAGGAGAGGAGGCAGGAGCTGGGTGGAGGGGGCGGTGATTTAGCGGATCGTTACGTAACGATCCGCCACCAAACCACATGCGCCGTTTTTGCACAGTTATGCGGAAAATCCCAGAAAGCACACAATACACTGAATGTTAAAAGTTCGTTGTTTTTTGGGTGTAATTGATGTCAAGACACCCAACAAAACACAAAAAATCAAGAAAAATGTGTTTTTCATGTCACAATCCCTTTAAGAAAAAAATTAAGAAGAAATGGTATTCTTGAAATAAAAGTTCTCAAATTTTTTCTTAACTTTTTTCTTAACTTAAGACAACCTTGACCTGTCTTAAGATTTCATCTGTGAAAAGGTGAGACTCTAATATCACCTTTATCAACACATTTGCACATGCACAAACAAAGATCTGCAATATTGTGGAGCGATGCATTGGTGTAGTGAAGTCTTGCTTCAGGTGAATCGACTAAATATAATGAAATTAATAAAAATAATAATATAATGAAATGAATAATACATATAATTTTGTATACCAAGTACGTAGAGGTGCCCTAAATAAAAACCCAAACATATGTAGCTTAATAAAACACAATTAAATTCAATAGACTGATATGTTCATTTTAATACATTTATTAAAATTGTGACAGCTCTGATGTACAACGTTTACTGCGTTACACCGACGCAGATGTACAGACAGAGCAGCAGCGCTGCTTCTGGGGCTCCAGTAAAAACATGAAGCTCCACTTTATATTCAGACAAACTAATATGGAAGCAACAAAACTGTTAGATTTCATCTATTAAACCAACATTTATCTTCCTAAATGATTTATTACAGCCAGCGACAATTCTCCACAGAGCTGCAGGTCAGTTCATTGGATCAGTTTCTCCCCGGGACGACAGCGCGGTTTGACCCGCCGATCCCGTCTCTCCCCCCGGCCGTGAGCTAATGCTGCTGCCGGGCCGCCGGCTCTTCTGATCCCCGAAAACGTCGGAGCAAATTTCTCAACAGGCGTTATTTGGATAAACTGAGGCCAGGTTGGGGATCTTAACGGTTACTTTGGCACCTGAAAAAATATTAAAACTTAATAAAGTGGCATATTAACAGCGCTACAGCGGAAATTAAAACAGCTTTTAGCTCTCGGCTCCCGCTGTCGTTTTGGTGCGAAATGCATTCTGAGATACTTGGCTGCTACTGCTGAACGTCTGCTGGAGCTGCTACTGAATTGTTGAGTGATTTCGGATACAGCCATATTTTAAGAAGTTCCTAAGTAGAAAAATAAGAAATTCGTAAGAAATGACAGTTCTTAAGATGGTTCTTAAGAAAATATTGAGGAATTGCACTTAAGAACTTTCTTACGAACTTCTTAATTTTAGATCTTAAGACATTTCTTAAGATTTTCTTAAGAAGATATTGGTGAATCCGGCCCCTGAACGTCCAGTTAACAGTAAACAGGTGGAACAGAGAACAGAAGAGCCAGGGGTTACAGTGGATTATAGAAAAACTTTGGAGAGGCTGCAAATATTCACAGTCTTAATCGCCTTTTGATTAGAACAATCAATAAGTGATTTAAAATAAAGTTCCATTTCCTTCTGAAACACAACAAAACAAGGTTTTTTGTTAATGAATTTACTTTTATGTATACGTTTTTTTTGCCAAAATTAAAAATAGATTTATTAAAAAGTAAAAATGTTCTTCTTCACTAGGACATTAAAGGAAACCAAACAGAACATTTTCACAAAGCAAAGAAAAATCTTCAGTGAGATGATCAATAATAATCTACAGAGTTCTGCCCAAAATGTTTTTGTGTAAGAACAATACCAAAACATGTAAAACAGTTTCTGGATAAAGGTCACAAAATGAGCAGTTTGTATTAATGTTTTTTTTTTAATTTATGCATATAATGACTGGCCGGGTAAAACTTATGGATAATTTTGAAGGAAACTCCTTAACCTTGTTTACAATTAAACATTTATGAGGGAGCATCCACACTTTCTTCCAGTTAATATTTGTAATAAATTGATTCCAATAAGCAGTAACATAAGGGATAGAGCACGTATTTTCCTATTAGTATTTCAGGGTGTAATGAGAAACAGATTTTGCCTCTGGAGAGTTAATTGAACTGGGGAGAGAAACATGTCCAAGTGAAGGCTTGTGTTTACTCTAAATAACATCAAGGTTCCTGTTGGAATGGCATTAATAACAACAGCATTTTCCTTTGTGGTTACTTGGAGGTTTATCTAGTTAATAATTGATTGTAAGAGAGCAGTGACCCGTCCTCATTAAACAGCTGTCTCACCAGCCAAATCTGACTCTGAAACCAAGTCTCAAAGAAAAGTGATCTGTTTTCTGAAATGATATCTTTATTATTCCAGATGATGTAAGTGTGTGGTGAAGGATTATGCTTCTATAAGAGCCCAGGCCAGGAGGAGCTGCTGGTGGAATACAGACAGCTTGACTGGAAGTTTGCAGCTTAAAATAAAACTTAGACGTCCAAACCAAGAGAAGATGTAATGTGGAATAAAATTCCAAATTGAGGTAGGGTTTTTAAGAAAATTTTTACCCCAATTAATTTTAAATGTATTGTTTAAGGTGGTAAAATCTAAGAAATGAATCCCTCCATTTTCAGAATTGTTCATAACAAAACTCTTTCTGATATAACGTGTGCGATTTTTCCAGATAAAATTAAAGAGTATCTGGTCAACAGCTTTACTTATCTTATTATCTAAATGTAAAGAAATAGCGGCATAAGTGAACCGGGAAATTCCTTCTGCTTTAGTGATCAGTACCTCTCAAGGATAAATCTCTTTGCAGCCACTGATTTAACTTCTTTTGAGTTTTCTGAATTATCTGAGAAACATTTAGGGACGAACTTGATTTTTGATCTTTTGTGATTATGAGGCCCAGGTATTTAACCTCTTCTTTTACTGTGATATTACCAATAGAATGAACATCACAATTTTTAATGGCTAAGAGTTCACACTTGTTAATATTCAAGCTTAAACCAGAAGCTTTAGAGAAATCACTAATAATACTAAGTGCAACAGGTATTTGACTTTCATCTTTTAAAAAAAGAGTAGTATCATCAGCCTGCTGACTGATGAAAATATCCTTCCCAGCTATATGGGTTGTGAGAATTTGCGTACACAACAAGAATAGATAGGGTGAAATTGGGCATCCCTGCCGAATGTCTGGTTTAAGGTCAAACCGAGGGGACAAAGGCGCCTCTTAGTTTATAATATTATAAAAAATTAACACATTTCTGTTAAAAAGACAACAAAGGACAAATCCACCCATAGGTAATCAACAATAACAATCCTTTGTCCATATCAAGGATATAAGGAATTGAACTCTAATTTATGAGTATGTCTTTTTAACAGAAATGTGTTCATTTTTTATAAAAATACAACCTTGTATGAACTTTAAAATTTAGCCATCCTGAAACTAAGACGTACCTTTGTTTTTTTCTGGTTTTCTTTCTATCACTAGATATGTATGACGGCCAGCTGGCCTGATGTTGCCTTTTCTAGTTAGAAGATGTTTGGATATCTGGATACATGTACTTTGTATTTTATTTTACACCAGGTGTTTTGAATAGATTTTTTTCTTTTCTATACCATGTGACCCCCTGGGGAGGCTGAAAATGGGGCGTCTTCTGTATCCACGTTTAGTCTGAAGAAGAGCAAAATGTGCTGGAAACGTCACGTGTGATGTGCTAAATAAATCTGCACTGGGGAGCAAAAGTGTGCGTCTCCTCTCTTGTTTTTTCCTGGATCTCTGCTTTGAGACCAGCACCTGTTGAGATATTGGATGTGCACAACCTATTTTACCCTTTCACCAAACATCCACAATATCACATTTTTCCATAAACTATTCCAGTTAGGTGTTAGAGGGCGAGGGCTGCCCTGGAGGCATCTATCAATTATATTATCTAAGGTTAAATTGCAATAGTAATAACATTCTATTTTCTATCCAGTCAAGTAGACGATCATTTTCTGGTTTAGAATTGTATCCATAAATGTTAGCAGTAATCAAAGTAATGTTATTAAGTGTAACTAGCACTAAAGTGTAATGACATGGCTGTCCCAGTCTGCATGCAGGAATCTCCAGTAAAGGTATTTTTATCTGTGCTGGTTCCAGCAGACGCTCAGAACTGGGAGAAAACCACATGTCATTACCCGTTGTGACCTCCAAACATTTACATCTGCAGATAAGGAATGAGATTCCTGAAAGAAACAAAGATCTGTTGGAAGTTGTTTGGAAAATAAAAACAAGGCTTTACGCTTACAATTCTGTCTTAAGGCTGTGATTTAAATTAATTTGGATTATATTTAAAATCTTTAAAACTATTAACTAAAACAAAAGCACAAAAAATGTATGAAGTGTTAAGACATTTTCCCACTGATTTAGAAGACTGATATCTTTACTTACCCCTTGTATGATGGACTTTGCTGTATTATTTTACTTAAATGTCATGTATTTAATTTATTTATAATTGTTTGTACCTTATTTTCATATTATATTACTGTATAATTGTCATGGGACATTCAATCTCTACACACTTTGTTTATTACAGTGTCCAATCTACTGTTCCCTTTATCAACCTCGTTTACATTACAAATGTATTTGTATGGAATGTAGATTTGCCATGTTTGTTTTATAATAAACCTTTGACACAAATAAAAGAATTGAGAGAAAAAAAAACAAAAAAAACAACCTGCTGTGAGAAGCAACACAAAACCACAGTTTCACGGTTAAAGGAGTCAGTTTGGGGGACAAATGCAAGAGGTGTTAAACAAATGTTCATCAATGCATATGTTTAAATAACTGTTTAAAACAATGAAATGGTTTTCTCCCAGAACGACGCGGCCTCTGGGGCTTTTCCATTTACTCGGCTCCTCTCCGCTCGTCTCTTCTCTTTTTTAAGGGTTTTCCTCGAGGTGACAGTTCCGGTTATAGTAGAATAAAGTTATAGTATAATATAGTTTATTTTTACAGTATATATTATGTAAAAAACCGAGTTCTATGGAGTTTTTTCAATAAAGGATTGCAACAGTTCGCCCTCTGGCGGTTATACATGAAACTGCAGTCAGTGTAAAGTTAGAAGAATTAAATTACGGAAGTACATCCTGTTATTCCTTTCAAAATAAATCGACAATAAACAATAAAAAGGCAAAACAACGAGTCTGTTTCGAGGAGAAATTAGTGCAAAAACAATCTTCATTCGTCTTCTGTCATTAATTAATGTAATTACAGTCGGTAATCTATGAATAGTTCTGTAATTAAAATGAATTACAGACGATAATGTCGTTAAATGGAAGAAAACGGTAGTTTCTATTGTCACCACCAGAGGGCGGTCTGTTCTCATCATCGCAACAACAGTCATCAAACTTTCTGCAGAAGAATAAAAAAAAAGCTACAGATTTACTTTATTTTTTAGCACTTTAAGCAAAAACAGCGGACCAAAGTGCAAAACTGCAATAAAAGACAATATTGTCAAGACATGAAACATAAAACAGATCATGAAACCTAAAATAGAGAAGAATCGAGGACCGGACATGTTTAACATACCACTTGTGATTTAAATTAATTTGGATTATATTTAAAATCTTTAAAACTAATAACTGAAAAAAAAAGCACAAAAAATGTATGAAGTGTTAAGACATTTTCCCACTGATTTAAAAGACTGATATCTTTACTTACCCCTTGTATGATGGACTTTGCTGTATTATTTTACTTAAATGTCATGTATTTAATTTATTTATAATTGTGTGTACATTATTTTCATATTATATTACTGTATAATTGTCATGGGACATTCAATCTCTACACACTTTATTCTCAGGTTTACAGACAGTGTCCAATCTACTGTTCCCTTTTATGGAGGATTTTTTGTGCCAAAATTAAATAAATAAATACATCATTAATTAATTAAATTGGGAATGAAATATATCATTAATTAATTAAATGTGTCATTAATTAATTAAAATTAGAATGAAATATGTCATTAATTAATTAAAATACAATTAATTTTAAGTAAAAATATATATTTATTGTTTCAGCATTTAATTAATTAAGGACACATTTAATTAATGATTTCGTGTTGCTGAATCATGAAATGTAAATGTAAAACTGTCAGTTTCACTCGTCAAACTCAGTGGGCGGAGCTAACGCAAATCTAGTGGAATCCACTGCTTTGGTCTGTACGGAGCCCTGGAGGTGACATGGAAATTATTATTGTTATCTCGTGCGCACGACTTTTTATCTCGCGCGTGCGACTTACTGTAACTCGTGCGCACGACTTATTATCTCATGCCATTCACTTCAACATATACAGCTATTGATGCCAAGCATTTATCTAGTCGTCGAAGTCCGATCTCGGGAAACTGGCTTCACAAACAACGTTTTAAAAGTGGAACTATTTCCAGAGGCGGAGTTGACACAAAGTGCTTCGACATTGTCACGTGAGCGTGCTGGACCAATCAGAGTGGCCGCTGGTCCAAGATCGCTGTCTACAGTGCTGATTTTATTTGTAGAAATAAGCTTTAAATTGCACTAAAATGACTACAAACAATGTTATATGTAAACGAAAATTAATCTGAATTATAAACCTAAGAGACCTGCTGAAACAGTGATAATTCTGTCATTAGATAGAACATTAGACAGTGATGATTCTGTCATAGGGGTTCTCCCTAATGATGGAAATATAATACCCATATGCTCAAAACCTATGTTAAACCTGCAATAATAACATGTTTTCTATTTTCTATTTTAATACAGTTGTATTATAGTTATTTTATATTATTATTATATATATATATTATATAGTTATTATATATTATTATAGTTGTAATATTTCTGGTTGGTTTTGTTAACTCTGAGCTTTGTTGGTTGGTTTGTTAGTTTGCTGGTGGTTTTGTTCTGAACACTTTTCTGTTTCTCATTTTGCTGGGACGCCGGTCCCTCCGCCGAGACACAACTTTTGCGGTATGCGTTCATTGTTATGTCTAAAAATGATGCGCAGTGCCGACCCAATCAGAAACGATACAGATATTTTGGGATTTTTTTATATATATAAAAGAAATACATGACTTCACACAATACACGCGCTGGGTGACGCCTCCGCTCCGACGTCGTTGCTAAGGCAACCCGTCAGATCAGTCAATGATGTGGCCCAGTCTGAACAGAACCAGATCCGATTTGGACACTTGCTAAAAACAGTGTGGACAGTCAGCCCTGAAAATCGGAAACGAGAAGGAATCAGATATGAATCAGATTTGCCTGCAGTCTGAACGCGGCCCTAGTTTATCGGAATGTGTCCCGAAGCCCTGCAACAATCCATTATGTGGATTCCATTTGCCTTGACTTGATGTGCAGGGGAACCAATCGGGTGTTTGGAATCCGCCCACTGAGTTTGACGAGTGAAACTCAGCAGCTTCTGTGTCTGTGGTTCCTCTCTGGTCCAGAAGGACCGGAGCCTTGTACCCCGTCCACACGTAGCCGGATATCTAAACCGGAGATATTTTCCTACGTTTGGACCTGTCATCCACATGAAAACGCAAATAAACGAAGATTTAAAAAAACTCTGGGCAAAGTGAAGATTTTTGAAAACTCCGTTTATGTAGATGCGTGTAGACACACACAACCGGAGTTTTGCGTTTTCGAACGTCACATTATGCGCCAAAACAACAACAAATCTGCTCTGACGTGCGACTTTGGTTTACTACAGAACTAGAGATGATCCAGCATCTGTTCTCCAAGCTATTTATTAAATAAATGGTCTCTGGTCTTGACCACTGCGTTACACCGACACAGAGGCTACGGCGTAGGGTCATGGATCTATAATAATAACTGGATCGGACGTCAAAAATGGCCGCCCATTCATTTCAATGCATTCTGCTCAGCCAGCGCATCCGCCGAAAAAATCTCTGACTTCCGGGTTTACTTCCGCATACAGCGGCCCATAGAGCATGCGCAGTTGAGTCACCTCCCATGATGCTCTGGGGCCTCCCATCATGCCCCGGGGCAATGCCGCGAATATTAATATAATATGTATTAATATAATATATTAATTAATGTATATTATTACATGTATAGCATTACATATATTATTAATGTATTAATATAATATAATTACATAATATATATTAATATAAAACATCCGTGGAATGCACGGACACGGCTGTGACGTCAGCCGTGACGTCACGCCCAGAAAGAGACTTTTCTTTTACTTTTCTGGCCGTTATAAAACATTTTTGACGGATATAAAGTCCATGACTTAAAAATATAGAATACAAAGATTAGTAATTGCCGGTGATTACAGCTGGTACTGCAACAAAAAATCCCATGGGGCCCAGAAAGCTTTTTTCCCATAGACCGCAATAGTAAAAGAGAAGCCTCTAAAACTGTTCACAGGAACCTCCAGCTGTAATCACCGGCAATTACTAATCTTTGTATTCTATATTTTTAAGTCATGGACTTTATATCCGTCAAAAATGTTTTATAACGGCCAGAAAAGTCAAAGAAAAGTCTCTTTCTGGGCGTGACGTCACGGATGACGTCACAGCCGTGTCCGTGCATTCCACGGATGTATTATATTAATATATATTATGTAATTATATTATATTAATACATTAATCATATATGTGATGATATACATGTAATAATATACATGAATTAATATATTATATTAATACATATTATATTAATATTCAGTCATTGCCCCGGGGCATGATGGGAGGCCCCAGAGCATCATGGGAGGTGACTCAACTGCGCATGCTCTATGGGCCCGTGTACACGGAAGTAAACCAGGAAGTCCGAGATTTTGTCGGCACATGCGCTGGCTGAGCAGAATGCATTGAAATGAATGGGCGGCCATTTTTGGCACAGTATCCAGTTATATAATACATCCATGCTCTGTACAGGTGAAAAACACTTGAAAGTATTCAGAGTCCATATTGATGTGGACGGAGCAGCAGAGGAGACCAGGTAAGTGTTTGTTCCTTCGTCTTCTGTTAAAGTGTCTGAGACTGAAACTAAAGACCTAAATAGTTTGGGGTCAGATAAATGTGTCCTTGAGGACTCTTGTTCAGACGTACCTGTATCAGGTTTAATCAAACACTGGAAAAGAGACCTCTGGAGGTTGTTGGGA